>NC_090653.1:4718029-4910529 GCF_040937935.1 Hyperolius riggenbachi
ATTTCCCCTCATTTGTGTCTAAGCACAACTTGTAATTTGATCCCTCCCCTGCATCACCTTACTGCCGCGACAGATAAGCTCATTTGAAAACACAGGATGTTAATATGTCTGCATCCATGAAAGCAGTAAGTACGCACAGTGCATATTTATTGCAGGATTTCTATCAGCTGTAATAAATAATTGTTTTTCTTTAAAGGTTATTACCGGTATGCTATTGTGTATCTTTTAGAGCAGAAAAGAAGTTCTGAGTTCAGGTCCACTGTAATGCAGCTTTTCCTGGAGTATTTCATTGCTTGGTAGCACAACTGAAAGCAAGCAATCCACTATGCGTGGCAAGGCACTATCAGAAGATCTCAGGCATGACATCTTTCCCTGGAGCATTGCATTGCTTGGTAGCACAACTGAAAGCAAGCAATCCACTATGCGTGGCAAGGCACTATCAGAAGATCTCAGGCATGACATCTTTCCCTGGAGCATTGCATTGCTTGGTAGCACAACTGAAAGCAAGCAAGGCACTATCAGAAGATCTCAGGCATGACATCTTTCCCTGGAGCATTGCATTGCTTGGTAGCACAACTGAAAGCAAGCAAGGCACTATCAGAAGATCTCAGGCATGACATTTTTCCCTGCAGCATTGCATTGCTTGGTAGCACAACTGAAAGCAAGCAATCCACTGTGCGTGGCAAGGCACTATCAGAAGATCTCAGGCATGACATCTTTCCCTGGAGCATTGCATTGCTTGGTAGCACAACTGAAAGCAAGCAAGGCACTATCAGAAGATCTCAGGCATGACATCTTTCCCTGGAGCATTGCATTGCTTGGTAGCACAACTGAAAGCAAGCAAGGCACTATCAGAAGATCTCAGGCATGACATCTTTCCCTGCAGCATTGCATTGCTTGGTAGCACAACTGAAAGCAAGCAATCCACTATGCGTGGCAAGGCACTATCAGAAGATCTCAGGCATGACATCTTTCCCTGGAGCATTGCATTGCTTGGTAGCACAACTGAAAGCAAGCAAGGCACTATCAGAAGATCTCAGGCATGACATCTTTCCCTGGAGCATTGCATTGCTTGGTAGCACAACTGAAAGCAAGCAAGGCACTATCAGAAGATCTCAGGCATGACATCTTTCCCTGGAGCATTGCATTGCTTGGTAGCACAACTGAAAGCAAGCAAGGCACTATCAGAAGATCTCAGGCATGACATCTTTCCCTGGAGCATTGCATTGCTTGGTAGCACAACTGAAAGCAAGCAAGGCACTATCAGAAGATCTCAGGCATGACATCTTTCCCTGGAGCATTGCATTGCTTGGTAGCACAACTGAAAGCAAGCAAGGCACTATCAGAAGATCTCAGGCATGACATCTTTCCCTGCAGCATTGCATTGCTTGGTAGCACAACTGAAAGCAAGCAATCCACTATGCGTGGCAAGGCACTATCAGAAGATCTCAGGCATGACATCTTTCCCTGGAGCATTGCATTGCTTGGTAGCACAACTGAAAGCAAGCAAGGCACTATCAGAAGATCTCAGGCATGACATCTTTCCCTGGAGCATTGCATTGCTTGGTAGCACAACTGAAAGCAAGCAAGGCACTATCAGAAGATCTCAGGCATGACATCTTTCCCTGGAGCATTGCATTGCTTGGTAGCACAACTGAAAGCAAGCAAGGCACTATCAGAAGATCTCAGGCATGACATCTTTCCCTGGAGCATTGCATTGCTTGGTAGCACAACTGAAAGCAAGCAAGGCACTATCAGAAGATCTCAGGCATGACATCTTTCCCTGCAGCATTGCATTGCTTGGTAGCACAACTGAAAGCAAGCAAGGCACTATCAGAAGATCTCAGGCATGACATCTTTCCCTGGAGCATTGCATTGCTTGGTAGCACAACTGAAAGCAAGCAAGGCACTATCAGAAGATCTCAGGCATGACATCTTTCCCTGCAGCATTGCATTGCTTGGTAGCACAACTGAAAGCAAGCAAGGCACTATCAGAAGATCTCAGGCATGACATCTTTCCCTGCAGCATTGCATTGCTTGGTAGCACAACTGAAAGCAAGCAAGGCACTATCAGAAGATCTCAGGCATGACATCTTTCCCTGGAGCATTGCATTGCTTGGTAGCACAACTGAAAGCAAGCAATCCACTATGCGTGGCAAGGCACTATCAGAAGATCTCAGGCATGACATCTTTCCCTGGAGCATTGCATTGCTTGGTAGCACAACTGAAAGCAAGCAAGGCACTATCAGAAGATCTCAGGCATGACATTTTTCCCTGCAGCATTGCATTGCTTGGTAGCACAACTGAAAGCAAGCAATCCACTGTGCGTGGCAAGGCACTATCAGAAGATCTCAGGCATGACATCTTTCCCTGGAGCATTGCATTGCTTGGTAGCACAACTGAAAGCAAGCAAGGCACTATCAGAAGATCTCAGGCATGACATCTTTCCCTGCAGCATTGCATTGCTTGGTAGCACAACTGAAAGCAAGCAAGGCACTATCAGAAGATCTCAGGCATGACCTCTTTCCCTGGAGCATTGCATTGCTTGGTAGCACAACTGAAAGCAAGCAAGGCACTATCAGAAGATCTCAGGCATGACATCTTTCCCTGCAGCATTGCATTGCTTGGTAGCACAACTGAAAGCAAGCAATCCACTATGCGTGGCAAGGCACTATCAGAAGATCTCAGGCATGACATCTTTCCCTGGAGCATTGCATTGCTTGGTAGCACAACTGAAAGCAAGCAAGGCACTATCAGAAGATCTCAGGCATGACATCTTTCCCTGCAGCATTGCATTGCTTGGTAGCACAACTGAAAGCAAGCAAGGCACTATCAGAAGATCTCAGGCATGACATCTTTCCCTGGAGCATTGCATTGCTTGGTAGCACAACTGAAAGCAAGCAAGGCACTATCAGAAGATCTCAGGCATGACATCTTTCCCTGCAGCATTGCATTGCTTGGTAGCACAACTGAAAGCAAGCAATCCACTGTGCGTGGCAAGGCACTATCAGAAGATCTCAGGCATGACATCTTTCCCTGGAGCATTGCATTGCTTGGTAGCACAACTGAAAGCAAGCAAGGCACTATCAGAAGATCTCAGGCATGACATCTTTCCCTGCAGCATTGCATTGCTTGGTAGCACAACTGAAAGCAAGCAAGGCACTATCAGAAGATCTCAGGCATGACATCTTTCCCTGGAGCATTGCATTGCTTGGTAGCACAACTGAAAGCAAGCAAGGCACTATCAGAAGATCTCAGGCATGACAGCAGATTGTATTTAGGGTTCCAGACTCACAATTCTATCTGACATACTGTGATGCGAAGATCGTTGCTGAATTTTCATCGTCTACATCTGAAACATTAAAGTGGACCCAAATTAAAAATACAAGATTTCAGAAATAAAATATATTTTCTAAAGTATAATAATAAATAGCAGCCTTTTTTCAGCTGGATGATGACACATATGAAATATGTTACATTTATTGGAGGAACCCCTCCCTTCCTTTCATATTGCCGGGACAGAATCCGGCAGACCGGTGGAGTAGGTGGTGTCCGGCAAAGGAGGAATTGCGAATGGCTGCCCCCAGTATAACCCTAGTTATGGAAAGAGAAGGGTGAAAAGCATGCACTGAAATGCTCATAGGTTTGAAGGAGTGTTTATTTATCTTCATATGTGTCAGAGTGCGGTAACTAAATATTTTGAATTAACCACCCTGGCGTTCTATTAAGATCGCCAGGGCGGCTGCGGGAGGGTTTTTTTTAAATAAAAAAAAAACTATTTCATGCAGCCAACTGAAAGTTGGCTGCATGAAAGCCCACAAGAGGGCTCTCCGGAGGCGTTCTTCTGATCGCCTCCGGCGGCCAGAAGTAACACGGAAGGCCGCAATGAGCGGCCTTCCGTGTTTTGTTTACTTCGTCGCCATGGCGACGAGCGGAGTGACGTCAGCCGACGTCCTGACGTCAGCCGCCTCCGATCCAGCCCTTAGCGCTGGCCGGAACTATTTGTTCCAGCTGCGCAGGGCTCAGGCGGCTGGGGGGACCCTCTTTCGCCGCTGCTCGCGGCGGATCGCCGCAGAGCGGCGGCGATCAGGCAGCACACACGGCTGGCAAAGTACCGGCTGCGTGTGCTGCTTTTTATTTGATGAAAATCGGCCCAGCAGGGCCTGAGCGGCAGCCTCCGGCGGTGATGGACGAGCTGAGCTCGTCCATACCGCCCGGCTGGTTAAAAAAAAAAAATGTTTGGTTTGGGTCCGCATGTTTTAAGATGGCCGACAGCACATGAGTCATTGTTCTGATAGCCACATAGCAGCTCTTGAAAAGTGAAATATTGCAATCCTTGTAGGAGGGATAGCAATACACATACATATTGAACAAACTTACTACAAGTCTAACTTGGGCTGCATCCATCACATCATACAAACTGTCCTAATAGTTTGTGTTTTCTGCTTATTTCAACATGTTTTACTTTTCATGGATTTGATTTATAACTCAATTGCTAAATACAGGAAAAGACATTGACGGTGTAGATCAGAGTCATAACTGAGATACATTCCCATTTCATTGTATATGTTTATCACATTTTAAAGAGACACTGAAGCGAAAAAAAAAAATGATGATATTATGATTTGTATGTGTAGCACAGCTAAGAAATAAAACATTAAAGGTAGCCATACACTGGTCGATTTGCCATCAGATTCGACCAACAGACAGATCCCTATCTGATCGAATCTGATCAGAGAGGGATCGTATGGCTGCCTTTACTGCAAACAGATTGTGAACCGATTTCAGCCTGAAACCGTTCACAATGTGTTGTGGTGGTGGTGCTGCTGCCGCCGCTCCCCCCCGCCGCATACATTACCTGCTCCGCCGGCACGACTGCCCCCGCTCGTCTCCGCTCTTCTCCGCTCTGGTCTCCGGCTCCAGCATGCTTCACTTCTTCCTGCCCGGCAGGAAGTTTAAACAGTAGAGCGCCCTCTACTGTTTAAACTTCCTGCCGGGCAGGAATAAGTGAAGGCATGCCGGAGACCAGAGCGGAGACGAGCGGGGGGCAGTCGCGCCGGCGGAGCAGGTAATGTATGCGGGCTCTATTGCGTCGGTCGTCGGGCACTCGAACACCGCTAGCGATGCGCTCTTTACCCGCGGGCAATCGACGGTAATTTTCCGCACGGCGCGATCGACGGGATCGGACGAAATGAATCGAAATTCGGCGTGTAGCGCGAACGATTGGCAGCAGATTCGATCCCAGTGATCGAATCTGCTGTCGAAACGGCGGTAAATCGGGCCAGTGTATGGCCAGCTTTAGTCGGAGAGCTAAATGGCTTGTTTGCATAGAGATAACAACTGGAGTTTCTTAACTCTTCCTGTACTGGAAACAATTACACTGATGTATCTGGTTAGTCCTGGAGAGGGCTGTTATCTGACTTTTATTATCTCAACTGTTGCTGGACTATTTACTTTTCCTCTGCTAGAGGAGAGGTCATTACTTCACAGACTGCTCTGAAAGACTCATTTTGAATGTTGAGTGTTGTGTAATGTGCACATATTATAGAATGATGCAATGTTAGAAAAAACACTATATACCTGAAAATAAAAGTATGAGAATATTTTCTTTGCTGCTAATCTTCTAGTAATTATTCATAGTACACAACCAATTCATTATATCATATTTTTTTTTCGCTTCAGTGTCTCTTTAACCTCCTGAGCGGTATGGACGAGCTCAGCTCGCCCATCACCGCCGGAGGCTGCCGCTCAGGCCCTGCTGGGCCGATTTTCATCAAATAAAAAGCAGCACACGCAGCCGGCACTTTGCCAGCCGTGTGTGCTGCCTGATTGCCGCCGCTCTGCGGCGATCCACCGCGAGCAGCGGCGAAAGAGGGTCCCCCCAGCCGCCCGAGCCCTGCGCAGCCGGACCAATCAGTTCCGGCCAGCGCTAAGGGCTGGATCGGAGGCGGCTGACGTCAGGACGTCGGCTGACGTCCATGACGTCACTCCGCTCGTCGCCATGGCGACGAGGAAAGCCAAACAAGGAAGGCTGCTCATTGCGGCCTTTCTTGTTTATTCTGGGCGCCGGAGGCGATCGGAAGAACGCCTCCGGAGCGCCCTCTAGTGGGCTTTCATGCAGCCAACTTTCAGTTGGCTGCATGAAATAGTTTTTTTTTTATTAAAAAAAACCCCTCCCGCAGCCTCCCTGGCGATCTCAATAGAACGCCAGGGAGGTTAAAGAGAACCAGAGATGAAGCAACCTCATGTATTTTACCTTATAAATCAGTGGGAACATGACAGTAAACACCTAATCTGCTCTTTGTTACATTGTTCTCTGTTTAATTTGCCTGTTATCACCTCTAAGATAAGAATCCCGACTAAGCAGTCGGTCTGGCTTTGCTACAGAATAATTATAGCTGAGACTGTGTTCTTTGCTGTCTTCAAGTCCAAGCCTGCCCCCTGCTGGCTTTGCTCAGGAATCATTATAGCTGAGTCATTATAGCAAAGCCAGAATCAATGCTCAGTCCGGGATTCTTATCTCAGCTAGATAACAGACACTTTTAGCAGTGAGGATGGAACAGAGAGCATGGTAAATGTTTTCTCTAATGTTCCCACTGATTTCTATGGTAAAATACACAAGGGTGCTTCGTCTCTGGTTCCCTTTAAAGGATACCAGAGGTCAACTGCTTTTTTCAAAAACTAATCTGCAGTGGTGGGTAGGGGGGTAACAGCTAAAAATACTTACCGTTCCTTCCGTGCAGTCAGCTCAATCAGCCACCATTCTCCTGTAATCTTTCCCGGTCTTCTCCGCAAGTCACCGCAAGTCACACGACTCTTCTGACTTGTCTTCCGGACATACTGCGCCGCACATGCATAGTAAGTTCTTTTCTGCTTCCCCGTGACCGCGTATAATGACGTAGCAGACCATCCACACTGGAGGCGACCAGAGGCCTATTGGCACTTACAGGAGTTCCCGGCAGACTGGTCATGGGCTCCAGATCTTGGAGATGTTGGGTTTGCCTCAGCTGTCCCAATATCATTGCCATAATAAAGGAATGCAACGTTTTCTATAAGATTAAAGCTTCAGCATGTGAAGACGACCAATTCACAATATCACCTCAACCTTTGTGCCTCCTACAGATTGAGCAAGTGAGGATAGTTCTACACAGAGGTCCGCGGTGGGATCTGACCCCAGAGGTCAACCACACCGACCACTTAGCTGCCATCTACACCCATCTACACTAGACCCCTCACTTCCATCCAGCTACCGTCCTATCTCCTTACTCCCTTTTGCATCCAAACTCCTAGAGCGTTTAGTCCACCAACGCATGACCCATTACCTTGACTACAACTCCCTATTTGATCCCCTACAATCAGGATTTCGGCCAGGCCACTCCACCGAGACTGCCCTCACCAAGGTCGTCAATGACCTCACGCTTGCCAAGGCCGAAGGAAAATACACTATCCTTCTCCTCCTAGACCTCTCATCAGCATTCGACACTGTTGATCACTCCCTGCTACTCCAGTCACTGCAATCTGTGGGTATCCAAGACCGTGCCCTAGCATGGTTTTCCTCCTACCTCTCAAATCGCTCCTTCAAGACCTCCTTCAATGGTTCCTCCTCAACCTCCTTCCCACTTTCAGTTGGGGTCCCCCAAGGCTCTGTTCTTGGTCCCCTGCTGTTCTCCATTTACACCGCCTCCATCGGAAAACTCATCTCCTCTCTGGGTTTCAACTATCACCTATATGCAGATGACACCCAGATTTACCTCCATACCACTGACCTCTCCACCACCACCATGGAGAAGGTATCCTCTGGTCTCTCAGCTATTTCATCGTGGATGTCTGCCAGGTTTCTAAAATTAAACCTGGATAAGACTGAGCTCCTAATCTTCCCGCCCCGGGCTGCTTCACCCCCCACTGACCTCTATGTCACTGTCAATGGCACAATCATTCATCCAACCACACAAGCCCGCTGCCTGGGTGTCACCCTAGACTCGGCCCTCTCCTTCACCTCCCACATCCAAACCGTAGCTAGAGCCTGCTATTTCCACTTACGCAACATCTCCAAGATCCGGCCTTTCCTGACCCCAGACACTACCAAACTCCTTGTCCATGCCCTCATCATCTCCCGCCTGGACTACTGCAACTCCCTCTTGTCAGGCCTTCCTCAAAACCGCATCGCCCCCCTAAAATCCATCATGAACGCAGCAGCCAGACTCATCTACTCCTCCCACCGCTCTGTCTCCACAACTCCCCTACGCAAATCCCTTCATTGGCTTCCAATTCACTTCAGAATCAGCTTCAAGATCCTATGTTTGGCATACAAATCCTTACACAAGTCCTGCCCAACCTACATCTCTGACCTGGTCAGCAGATATACACCTGGCCGCCCACTTCACTCCTCCAACGACCTCCTCTTAACCACCCCACGCATCTCGCACTCCCATGCCAGACTGCAGGACTTCACTAGAGCTGCCCCTATCCTGTGGAACTCTCTCCCGCTGCCCATCAGGCTCGCTCCCACCTTCAACACCTTAAAAAAAGCACTCAAAACTCACTTCTTCAAGGAGGCCTACATCAACTCAACACTACCCTAATCCTTTCTGCCAATAACTTCTTGATGCACCCCCTCCTTTTGTGTCACCAGCCCCTCCCTCTAGATTGTAAGCCTTTGGCAGGGCCCTCTCCCCTTGTGTATCATACTTGACTGTGTGCACTTTACCCAGAATTTGGAACTGGTAATTTTTTACCACTACCATTCCAGTTTATGATCTGGCATTGTACTATTATCTGCATTGTGTTGTGTATCTTATTGCTATTACCTGTATTGTTGTATCTATGGTCTGTTACCTGTGTTGTTCTGTCAACCCTGTTATCATTGTCTGTAAGCCTATTTATTGTACAGCGCTGCGTAATATGTTGGCGCTATATAAATCTAATAAATAATAATAATAATAATAATCTACGCTATGAAACATATAGAACACGTTTGATGTACAGTAAAGAGAATAGTGAATGGAAACCCATCTAAACCCATCTATATCTTTGAATAGCGGAGATCCAAGCGCTTCGGATCTGTGCTGACACTATAAAGACTTGCTTTAGATCCAGCAGCCAGCTTCCAGGACTGACAACAATTGTTGATAGTTGTGTTTATTGCGGCCACAGCGGTATCTGTTACCGGCCTGATGAGGCATAAAACAGAATATCAGAGCGCCATGCTTCATTTCAACGTTCTTCCTGGAAGCTGAGGTATGGAAAGCAGCCTACACACCTGGGAACGATTCGATGGACCGGACAAACGCTTGTCTTCCCCGCAGAGGAGAGATTCGGTCTGTAGCGAGTATTCTGCACGTCGGGGTTTACTCAGAAGATGAAAAGAAACTCGAGCTACAAGACATGAATGGACGGTATCCCGATGACTCGTCTTCGAGTCACCCACTGCTCCATTTGTGAACCGTACCGTATCAATGGCTTGCATGCAAATTGTAAGCAGCATGGCATTGTGCAGGCGTATGAGAGAAATCTCCGCCGGTAGACTTGGGCGCAGGATACAGCCGGTATGGCTTATCCTGCTCCTGCACAAGTCCAGGCAGCGTTAATTTATATTCCCCCTCCAGGTCCACGTGGATGGAGGGGAATGATGTCATTCAGCTTCCAGCTATTGCTGGTGGCCGAATTATAGTGTTTTAAAAGTAATTTCAGCTCCATCTTCTGACGGCACCGAAGTTACTCCCTGTGCCCGCTATAGATGTAATTCCTGTTGCAGTTTGTCATTGCTTCCCTTCCAAGGATTAAATGTCTTAATTCTATGGCTGTATTCTCTGTCTGCAGTGATCTTTGAGCCCCAGAACACAAAGTCTGATGCTGCTTCCATTTCTTCCCCCTGTCGGGAGGGTATGGGTCCTGATGCCCTGGTCTTAGCTTTTGTAGAGCCTTAGGCCAGCTTTTGCACTTTTTTCTTTTACCTTCATCAAAATGTTTCTTACTTTTTCTTCATTTTCTGCCGTAAGAGTCGTATCCTCTGCACATCTAAGGTTGTTGTTATTTACTCCGGCAATCTTAATTCCAATTCAGCAATTTACTGAGTTGGAAAATCTTTGGGACATTCTGGTGCTTCTTCACGGCAACCCTCCTGCTACACGAAGCCCCGCGCAGGATATTCCGGAACTCCGTTCTGTTAAATCGCTTGATCTCTCCGCTTTCAAATCCTCCGATCAAATTCTTTTTGGACAGTTTGGAAACACAGCTGCACATCAGAAATCCGTCGATTCTGAGCTGCTTTTGTTGTCTTTTTTTCCCCGGGCCCGGCGGGCCGGAGGGATGCGATGAGATTCCCCGACCGGCAAATGTACAACGCTGCAGCCTATAGAGAGAGGCCATTTGTTTTCATGTGTACAACCTATAGTGTTCATAGCATGTACATAATGACACAGGCAGACGATGCGGAGAAATCGGTGTGACAGCGGCGTTCTCCAGCAGACACCAGCGGAATGTCACAGCTTATTTACGTCGCAGCGATCCGACGCTTTCCATGCGCTGATACTGTAATTACCGGCTCCTTAAAGTAAAGCTACTGTTGCATAAAATGTATGGATTGGTGCCGCGCCACAATGCTCACCGCGCGGGAGAGGCTGGTAATTATTCTGCAATTAGGAGTCGTGTAATTGTGCAACGTGGACTGCAGAGCGGCTCGCAATCTGCTTAGAGAGGAATTCTGAATAAAATGCAGAGGCCGCGTACGTGTATCGGAAAGTTACCGATATTCCAATATTGTTCAGTGGCTATAATAACAATTTTTACCAATATTTTAGGGCTTAAACGCATTTTAATGCGTTATGTGTTACATTTTAATACGTCTGTTTTTTTTCCATAGTGGTGCATTGTGAAAAAGCGTCGGTTTTTCTGCATATAGTGTGAAAGAGGCCATAAGGACACTGGACATCACCTAAGAGTCAGGTCTCACTTATCAGATTGCAGATCAAAATGCATTTTTAAACGGATCAGTTTTTCAAAATGTTGCGTTTTTGCGGCATACGTTTCCAGTCTGTTTAAACATGTCAAAAACGTGTCCTTTCTTCCTGTGTGTTTCTATTGGATAAGAGGTCCACAAAGTTGGCACTGAGGGGAGGAGCAAGCAGTGGGAGGAGCAGCTAGTGGGCGGAGCAGGCAGTAGGCAATCCGCGATGGCATCCGCTTTGTGTGCAAAGTTCTGTGTGTAGCAGGAGATCCATTTTAGTGTTTCATTGCCTCCACAGGCTTCCGGGCTCCGTGAAAATGTGGAAAATCCGGACTCTCCGTTCAGTTTTCTAAAACGCAGTCCACGGATCCGTTTTTTGAAGCATGTGAAGACGGCCACTATTTTTAACATTGGTATGCATGTCTCCGTTTTTGTCCAGGGAAAAAAAATGGAACTATGGATACGGTTTTGAAACAAGTGCGAACCGACCCTTAGGGCCCATTCACACTAGGGCGATTAGTGGGCGATTCCTGAAAATCGCCAAAGCACTAGTGTTTTTTTTTTTTTAAACGCTAGTGCTATTCTACCCTATGGCAGTATTCTCACTGCCGCGATTGGTGCCATTCATGGGCGTTTTGCGCCAATCGCAACCACGTTACCTGCAGTAGATTTGCGCCGATCCTGAAGTGATTGTGATTAGCCTTCATAAAAGCTCAAACCGCGATCTCTCCAAAAACGCAAATTTGTCCAATGATTTTTCCATGTTAAATTGCATAAAAATCACCCGCGCAAACCGCTAACCACTAGTTGTCATGATATGACATGAGGATTGTCCATAAACAGTGAGCAGACATGGAATCCAATGACGAACACTTTATTCTGATCCATACATCAGAGAACTTCCATCAATACAGGAGCATACAGCTTTCACCTAGCTGTCCCACACCATAATGACTCCCTCTCTCTCTCTCTACCAGACAGTATAACAAGCTTAGCAAACAGACATCAAATGTTAGCAGATGATAAGAGCAAGGCCAGTCTGCTAACAGATAATAGGACAATGGCACATGCCCACCTGACTCCAGTAACTTACAATCAATGCAGAGACATAGCCTAATCACAGCAAACAAACAATGCAGGAATAAAATACAATTAGTAAAAATACAGTCATATTACATATCACACATCACATTCCTCCCCCATATGTTCCTGGACCCCCAGGTGAACCCATTAGTTGGGTGAGACTGAGGTACAGGTATGTGGCAATTCTGTCCATCTACTCCTTCTCAGTCTAGGTGGGAGTTCATAATTAATTGTCCTTGTCTTCATATGTGCTGGTTGCACTTTTACTCGCTGTCCACATATGATTTGTCCATTCAATTCGAATACAGCCCTCGCTGCATCGTCCGGACTCTCAAACTCAACAAAGCCAAATCCAGGTGGACTCCTGGAGATCCAGATATTGCGCACAGGTCCATAGCAGCCAAACGCTTGCCTCAACTCCCACTTGTTGCTTTGGCTTCCCAAGTGTCCAATGTACACCTTGGAATTTGTCCTGCAAACTCCGTGGGACTGGGCACAGTCAGATGAGTCACTGGTCAAGATATTATTCGACACACGAACAAAATTAACCCCTCTGGCATGTTCTCTTTCCGCTATTGTTCTTAAAGTGAACCAGAGACGAAGCATCCTCATGTATTTTACCATAGAAATCAGTGGGAACATTAGAGAAAACATTTACCATGCTCTCTGTTCCATCCTCACTGCTAAAAGTGTCTGTTATCTAGCTGAGATAAGAATCCCGGACTGAGCATTGAGTCTGGCTTTGCTATAATGACTCAGCTATAATGATTCCTGAGCACAGCCAGCAGGGGGCAGGCTTGGACTTGAAGACAGCAAAGAACACAGTCTCAGCTATAATTATTCTGTAGCAAAGCCAGACTGACTGCTTAGTCGGGATTCTTATCTTAGAGGTGATAACAGGCAAATTAAACAGAGAACAATGTAACAAAGAGCAGATTAGGTGTTTACTGTCATGTTCCCACTGATTTATAAGGTAAAATACAAGAGGATGCTTCATCTCTGGTTCTCTTTAAGAGTGGGGAAACATCTGTGGAGTTAGTTGCCACATTCCTGCCAACAGCAGGCTGAGGACTCCGAGCAGTTCCATTGTCTCTGATGACATGCGGGCATGCTGCTACCAGGTGCTCACTCCACCCACAGCCAAAGCATGACTTTCTCACCTGGTTGCTTCTATCAGCTGAAGTGGCAGAACTCCTCTCTGGAGTGGTGGGCCTGGGCTCTACACACGATGCTGTCCTGGATGCTTCACAGACACACGAATCCTCTGGAAGATGACACACCTGGGACCGGTTCTCCACAAACTGATCGGCCAGCTTTGCAGCCTCCCTCATTGTTAGAGGCTTGCGATCCAGCACCCACATTTTCACCTTTGGAGGACAGCAGCTCAGGAATTGTTCTCTCAAACAAAGTTCTTTTAAGTCCTCCAAAGTCCTGACACTACTGCCCTGAATCCACTGATTAAACATGTGTGTCAGCTTCACTCCAAATTCAGCAAAAGAGTCTTTTGAGGTCTTAAACAAGGATCGGAAAGACTGTCTGTATGCCTCTGGAGTTTTGGCATACCGAGCCAGCAATGCCCGCTTCACTTCCACAAAGTTTATTCTTTGCTCCAGAGGCAGCAATTTAAAAGTGTCACTGGCACGCCCAGTCAGCTTTCCCAACAGAATGCGATGCCACTCACTGGTTGGGATACAGTGTGTCTCACAAATGAGTTCAAAATTTTCCAAGTAGGCATCAATTTCCTCTTTACTTTCATCAAACATGGGGAATAAGGAATACAGTCTGACAGTGTCCATACGTGGCTGTAACATTCCCCCCTGAGATCGGTACACATTCTGTGCCATCATCTCACTCAGCACTCTGAGCAATGTGTGAAGCATGTCCTCACCTCTGGCAACACCTTCCTGGGTCTGTTCCTGAGACTGTTCCTCCAAGCCTTCATCGGTCTGCACATGTCCACTTTCACTCAGTGCCTCAGTATTACTGGCAGCTTGTATCCTCTCCATCAAAAGTTCCACAAGCTGAGGTTTCTTCAGGCCATCAGGATGTAAGCCCCTCTTACGGCATAATTTCCGAAGGGTAGTGATTTTCAGCTCCTGCAGCATCTCCTCCATGCTTCTGGTCTTCCAAAGTCTGCTCTGTCCCAGCACTGCTCACCAATATGTCATGATATGACATGAGGATTGTCCATAAACAGTGAGCAGACATGGAATCCAATGACGAACACTTTATTCTGATCCATACATCAGAGAACTTCCATCAATATAGGAGCATACAGCTTTCACCTAGCTGTCCCACACCATAATGACCCCCTCTCTCTCTCTCTACAAGACAATATAACAAGCTTAGCAAACAGACATCAAATGTTAGCAGATGATAAGAGCAAGGCCAGTCTGCTAACAGATAATAGGACAATGGCACATGCCCCACCTGACTCCAGTAACTTACAATCAATGCAGAGACATAGCCTAATTACAGCAAACAAACAATGCAGGAATAAAATACAATTAGTAAAAATACAGTCATATTACATATCATACATCACACTAGTGTTTAGCGATTTCAGGTGTGAATGGGCCCTTATAGAGAAAAAGAAGGCAGGAGATACCCCGGGGCCCTCTCTGGTGTAGTATGTTAGGTATAACGTAGAAATAATAAATATATGCAAGAAATACTTACACAATTGGGTTACTACTGTATAGGCAGGTGGGGAGTCTAATCCTGTCCCACTCAGGAGGAAGGAGTCACTCTCCATACATAGGAAATAGGATAAGGAACCCTCCTCCAGGGTGGAAACTCATATGTAATGGACAACAGAGGTACTGTGTCTTATTAACGACAAAATGAGCGTACACCCCATGTTCTTGCCTGAGGAAGCTGGCTGTGCACCCGTGAAATGCGTTGCAACTCCCTTATATTTGTTTAGATCAATAAAACGGTATTAATTTATCAATGTCTGTTAAGTCTTCTGTGGGGAGGCACCACTAACCCCCCCCCCCCCCCCCATTTTTCTATTGCTTTTAATTCAAACTATTTTATAGTTTCTGGCGCCTCTGTTGTCCATTATTGTACATGGACATTACCTTGCACATCAGTTGTCCTTTCAGTTACAACTGACAGCAACTGATATAGTGTAAAATAACCCTAAGGGCCCATTCACACTGTGTGAGTTGCAGGGAGTTTTGGCGCACTGCTCGTGGTGTGTGTTGTACAAGGGCACATGAAAGTCCATAGACTTTGATTTTATCATTCACACGACAGCAGTGAGTTGCTCTGCATTCCAGCTCACCGGGAGTTACAACTCATGGAAATGCACAGCTCACAAACCCATGAGTTTTTATTCATGAATTTTCATGCATTTCAACGCACTGACCAATGTGAATGGCCCTAACTGTGGCCTAACCTGACAATCTTTCCACGGGAACTCTCCATCTACTGATTCTTAACTCTAACCGATTCCCCTCCCCCCTCCCCCTCCCAGCAATCTTCGCCAATCTTAGTGCCACCTTCACTGCCAAGAAATTCCTCGACAATATTTTTGCGCTTAATTTTTATCTTTATTGGGCGCTGTTTTATTTGTAAGACGTGGTTCACACCTGGACAATTTCTCAATGTTTTCGCACATCAGGAAACCCAAACAGATACATCCCCAAGTATATTCAATGGGGGGTTCACGTGTGCAATACTTTTGTTTGTGCATTTGCATGCAGTTTCTTAGCTGTTGCATGCGTTCTCAGTATGTTTCCCATTGCTCCGGTGCTGATAAAGGTGCATAGCGTCCAAAGATACCTGCACAATCTCCGGTCACCCCGGTGTGAACCCTCCCTGGCTGTGATGTTAGATGAAGACGCTGTACCTGTGATTGTCTGTTATTTGTGGTATTATTATGTAGAAGTTGCTGATAAGATGAATAGGTCTGTGTTTCCTTGATGTCAATGGGTGTCATTTACTGTGACGTCACCCCTTCTATTGTCACTGGATGGCCGGCAGAAGTGACATCAGCGTTCAGTTTTGGTAGTAGCAGTTGGCAGTTGTTGCTGAGCATCATGGGGGATGTAGTCTTGTGTAAAAACCTTGTGTTACAGATTCCTCTCCAGGACCTGAGGCATCACAGCTGACGGAGGTAATGGGAGGCTCTGTAAGTTGGGAATGTAGCTGAGCCTTGTGTCTTTTAACTATTGCCCAACTAAATACTGATGGGGGTGGAGGAAGTGGCTACTATAGGGGCCTGTTATAGGCCTCCTGTTGTCTTCTATGGGGCAGCACGACTGACTGCTGCGGAGTGTGCAGGCGGAGTTCCCACAGGAGGAGGTTGTGTTGTGTAAGCAGTAATGAAAGTGACTAGAAGCTGCTGCAGGTGGGATGGTCACATGACATGACCTCTTCCTGTGAGAGCGGCTCCTGCTCAGAGTTCAGATCAGATTCACCCCAACCACATCAAAAGGAGGGAAGCAGTCCCCATCAGCCAGGGGAGTACTGGGAATGGCTTGGTGTGGGGGGGGGGGGGGACTAGGATTTGGGGGTTCAATTCAGAATGGGTGCCTGAACTGCATAATAATGTATCATAGCTCCCAACAGTCCCTCTTTGGGAGCCCTGTCCCTCTGTCCCTCTTTCCTCCTCATTTGTCCCTCTTTCAGGACTTTGTCCCTCTTTCTATGTAAATCATACCTCCCAACTTTTTGAGATGAGAAAAAGGGACACTTAAGCCATGCCCCTGACACACCCCTGATCACACCCCCACCACGCCCCTATTCGCACATACCATAAAGATTTCATAAGAAAAATATGTTGTTTTATCATTCAAACCACACTGGTCCTTTCTGTCCTGGTTCAATTTCCTTCATAGTAACATTTTAAAATTAGTGATATATATTAATTTAAAGGATGTGAATAAAGTTTAGAGTCAATCAAACACATTTTTAGTATAGAAATAAATATATTTATATAGAAAGAGGGACAAAGTCCTGAAAGAGGGACAAATGAGAGGGAAAAAGGGACAGAGGGACAGGGCTTCCAAAAAGGGACTGTCCCTCCGAAAAAGGGACAGTTGGGAGCTATGTGTAAATATATATATATATATATTTCTATAGTAAAAATGTGTTTGATTGACTCTAAACTTTATTCCAATCCTTTAAATTGCTATATTACTAATTGTAAAATGTTAATATGAAGGAAAATGAACCTGGATAGAAAGGAACAGGGTGGTTTGATTTATAAACATCATATTTTCCTTATGAAACCTTTATGGTATGCGTGACTAGGGGTGTGATGGAGGCGTGATTAGGGGTGTGGCAGAGGCGTGGCTTCAGTGTCACTCTTTCGCATCTCAAAAAGTTGGGAGGTATGATGTATTAGTAAACTAAATTACTATCATATTGCTACTAGCGGCTCCACCCAAAGCCCAGCTGAAGCATTAATTTCCCGCTACCATACTTTGCTACTGAGGCATCCAGCACAATTATCCGGTGTTGTTTCATGTTCTCCATATTCCGCTAGCGATGAAGTCGTTAGCATTATCGCCCTTCGGGTCTCGTGCTGCACCGACCTCCCCCTGGAAAGCTTTGAATGCAAACATAATTAAGTTATATTCACCTGCATGTGCTCCAGGTGCAGAAATGGCCGATTACAGAATAATAACATAGCAGGAAGCCTCAGGGGGAGGTGCAGAATATTCCTATGATTTCCTGGCTCCGCAGCGCCACGTCGCCACCCCCCGCGCCCCCCACCAGCCCCCTCCTCTCGCCAGCCCTCCGTGCCCCACCCCAACGCACGCATCAATCAGAGACGCTGGCCATTATTACCCCTTCATTAAGAAATGGAAGCAGCTCTGGCATTGTGGGTTATCATGTGGATTATTGACGGGTGATGCGCTGGAACGTTCTCTGTGACTTGGAAAGGAGAGGGAAATATGGGGGGGGAGGGGTATAGGTGGATATGGTAATGATGCCGCAGTGGAAGGATATTAGCGCATCTTTAGTTGACAGTCTTACTATCAAACATCTTTATTGAAAGTGACGATAAACAGAACATACTGGTTGAGAACAGTGGGGTACTGAAGTAAAGAGTGAATATCAATTGAGTAAACAATACCTTATACAAAGTAGTATATAGAAAATACAATCCTAAAATAATACAAAATAACCAGAAAGATAGTTGACATACAAATTCTCTGAAAATTGTGCATCCAAAAAGAAAGAAAAAATAAAACAAAAAAAGCACTGTCTGAGATAAGGAAGAGAGTGTCATATCTGGATACGTAGGAGGAAATGAGAACCGTACGTAGACATGAGCCAAAGTTCCCATATTTTAGAAAAGGTATTAAAGTTGTCCTGGGAACAACTCGTAAGATATTCATTTTGGCAAATGTAGTTAATTTTGGCCATAATTTGCTTCCAATCGTAGTTACATAGTTACATAGTTATTTTAGTTGAAAAAAGACATACGTCCATCGAGTTCAACCAGTACAAAGTACAACACCAGCCCGTCCCCCACATACGCCTGTTGATCCAGAGGAAGGCGAAAAAACCCTTACAAGGCTTGGTCCAATTAGCTCCTAAAGGGAAAAATTCCTTCCCGACTCCAGATGGCAATCATATAAAATCCCTGGATCAACATCATTAGGCATTACCTAGTAATTGTAGCCATGGATGTCTTTCAATGCAAGGAAAGCATCTAAGCCCCCTTTAAATGCAGGTATAGAGTTTGCCATAACGACTTCCTGTGGCAATGCATTCCACATCTTAATCACTCTTACTGTAAAGAACCCTTTCCTAAATAAATGGCTAAAACGTTTTTCCTCCATGCGCAGATCATGTCCTCTAGTCCTTAGAGAAGGCCTAGGGACAAAAAGCTCATCCGCCAAGCTATTATATTGCCCTCTGATGTATTTATACATGTTAATTAGATCCCCTCTAAGGCGTCTTTTCTCTAGACTAAATAAACCCAGTTTATCTAACCTTTCTTGATAAGTGAGACCTTCCATCCCACGTATCAATTTTGTAGCTCGTCTCTGCACCTGCTCTAAAACTGCAATATCTTTTTTGTAATGTGGTGCCCAGAACTGAATTCCATATTCCAGATGTGGCCTTACTAGAGAGTTAAACAGGGGCAATATTATGCTAGCATCTCGAGTTTTTATTTCCCTTTTAATGCATCCCAAAATGTTGTTAGCTTTAGCTGCAGCTGCTTGGCATTGAGTACGATTATTTAACTTGTTGTCAATGAGTACTCCTAAGTCCTTCTCCAAGTTTGATGTCCCCAACTGTATCCCATTTATTTTGTATGGTGCTAGACCATTAGTACGTCCAAAATGCATGACTTTACATTTGTCATCATTGAATTTCATCTGCCATGTATGTGCCCATATAGCCATCCTATCCAGATCCTTTTGCAATATGACACTATCTTCCTGAGAGTTGATGATTCTGCACAATTTTGTATCATCTGCAAAAATAGCAACATTGCTCACTACTGCATCTACTAGGTCATTAATAAATAAATTGAAGAGCACTGGACCCAGAACAGACCCCTGTGGGACCCCACTGCTAACAGTCTCCCATTTTGAGTACGATCCATTGACCACAACTCTTTGTTTTCTGTCTTAGCCAGTTCCCTATCCATGAACACAAACTCTTCCCCAGTCCTTGCATCCTCAACTTTTGCACCAGACTTCTGTGGGGAACAGTGTCGAAGGCCTTTGCAAAGTCCAAGTATATCACATCTACAGCATTCCCAATATCCATATTAGCATTCACTACCTCATAAAAGCTGAGCATGTTAGTCAAACAGGACCTGTCTTTAGTAAACCCATGTTGATGCTGAGAAATACGATTATTTTGTACGATGAAGTCATGTATAGTATCTCTTAGTAACCCCTCAAATAGTTTGCATACAACTGATGTTAAGCTTACAGGTCTATCATTTCCTCGATCTGATTTTTCGCCCTTCTTAAATAATGGGAAAACGTGGGCTGTACGCCAATCCACTGGGACTCTGCCAGTTGAAAGAGAGTCACAAAAGATAAGATAAAGGGGTTTATCTATAACTGAACTTAATTCTCTTAGGACCCGAGGATGCATGCCATATGGGCCAGGTGCCTTGTCTATTTTTAATTTATTTAGTCTTGCCTTCAAGTTCTTTAGAAAGCCATTTGGCTTATGGTGGCCACACACAGTACAATAAAATGATCCAATTTTACAGCAATTCGATAAATATGATCGGATCTCCCCAAATAATTGAAAGCTTTTTTTTTCATTTGACTGAAAATCGTATTTCCCTTTTTTGTATTGTTAACAATCCGGAATGCTGGAAATTTTCCTAAAGATTGCATGATGTGTGTTATGCTGATAATATTCAGCTGGCCCGATCATGCCACTCGACCCTCGCCCGCTTGCTTCCCGCCGGCGGACAATGGTAGGAAATCGAGCGCTGATAAGGAAGCGCCAGCGGGGACGAGCGGTAATAGATCCGCGTGGACGAGCGGGGACGCGGCTGGGGTCGATCCGGCGGCTAATCGAGCCGCCGGTTGACCCGTGTATCCCCAGCATTAGATTGTCAATTTATTAATATACACATCCTAGCAATTTGCGTAGAGTTTCCAATCATTTGTATCCTAATTGAGGAAACATTGACGTCAATTCACCAGAGGTTACCAACCTATTTATCTCTTGGGAGGTAATTTACCTCCTGTGATATCTCCAAATAGCAATTCTCCAGAAGTATAGGGGAAAATATCGACAGAGAGAAATGCAAGAGATAAATGTGAGATAAGTATGAGATAAATAAGTGATAGTTAGTAGTTAGTTTTTCTCCAAATCACAATTCACCAGGGAAGAAAGGGGGTGTGGCCATTCGTTATTTTTTCATCTCTTTATCCCCTGAATGAACCTGGAGATATCATGGTTTTCACACAGCAGCTGCTGCTGTGGAAGATGGAGCCTTTTGAGCTTACTCTGTTAGGCCTGGTGCACACCAAAACTGCTAGCTGATCCGCAAAATGCTAGCAGATTTTGAAACGCTTTTTCTACTTTTTCTGTAGCGTTTCAGCTAGCATTTTGCGGTTTTGTGAAGCATTTTTGGTGTAGTAGATTTCATGTATTGTTACAGTAAAGCTGTTACTGAACAGCTACTGTAACAAAAACCGCCTGGCAAACCGCTCTGAAGTGCCGTTTTCAGAGCGGTTCGCGTTTTTCCTATACTTAACATTGAGGCAGAAACGCCTCCGCAATCCAAAATCTGCAGCAGCCCGGGAGTATGCGTTTCTGCAAAACGCCTCCCGCTCTGGTGTGCACCAGCCCATTGAAATACATTACCTAAGCGTATCCGGAGCCGCAAGCGGATCGCAAAACTCAGCCGAACCGCTCTGGTGTGCACTAGGCCTTAGAGCTTGCTTCTATTATGAGGAGACGAAGGCGCAGGAGGAGGGTTTGTTTAATCGCCCCTCGTATTTTTCGTGAGAGAACAGTTCTTGATAATTTTACTGAGACAGAGGTGATGAAGAAGTTCAGACTCACTCGTGATATGATTTATGATATAATCCGGCAGTAAAAGGCGGGAATACTCTGGTCAGGTAGTGGTAAAACTCCGCCTCCTACCCACAATGCTTCACTTTGAAGCTTACAGAGAGGAAAAGTATCCCATGTAAATCATTAATACCGATTACCTAACTCTCTGCTTTCTCACACTTTCCTCATGCATATCTCTCCATGCTATCGAACACTTTTCTCTCTGTCCTCTCACACTGGTGAATTGACTCCAGAGTGTTAAAATACCTCATGAGATAAACTGCCTACCTTTTTTCTCTTAGTAAATCCTCTCTGGTGAATTGACGCCATTGGCATGTTTGGTACATTGGCTATATTTTTGAAATGTTACAATTAGTCAGAAAAACTTATAGCGATTCTTGAATTGAACAGATATTTTATAAATTGTATGGTGTGTGGCCACCTTTACGCTGACGGTCTTGCTGCGGATTCAGTGACACGCCTCTCTGTGATCAGAACACGCTCAGTCACTCGCTATTGGTGCGAATCCAGTGACACGCCTCTCTGTGATCAGAACACGCTCAGTCACTCGCTATTGGTGCGGATCCAGTGACACGCCTCTCTGTGATCAGAACATGCTCAGTAACTCGCTATTGGTGCAGATCCAGTGACACGCCTCTCTGTGATCAGAACGCGCTCAGTCACTTGCTATTGGTGCGGATCCAGTGACACGGCTCTCTGTGATCAGAACATGCTCAGTATCTCGCTATTGGTGCAGATCCAGTGACACGCCTCTCTGTGATCAGCACGCGTTCAGTCACTCGCTATTGGTGCGGATCCAGTGACACGCCTCTCTGTGATCAGAACGCGCTCAGTCACTCGCTATTGGTACAGATCCAGTGACACGCCTCTCTGTGATCAGCACGCGCTCAGTCACTCGCTATTGGTGCGGATCCAGTGACACGCCTGTCTGTGATCAGCACGCGCTCAGTCACTCGCTATTGATGCAGATCCAGTGACACGCCTCTCTCTGATCAGAACACGCTCAGTCACTCGCTATTGGTGCAGATCCAGTGACACGCCTCTCTGTGATCAGAACACGCTCAGTCACTCGCTATTGGTGCAGATCCAGTGACACGCCTCTCTCTGATCAGAACGCGCTCAGTCACTCGCTATTGGTGCAGATCCAGTGACATGCCTCTCTGTGATCAGAACACGCTCAGTCACTCGCTATTGGTGCGGATCCAGTGACACGCCTCTCTGTGATCAGAACGCGCTCAGTCACTTGCTATTGGTGTGGATCCAGTGACACGCCTCTCTGTGATCAGAGCGCGCACAGTCACTCGCTATTGGTGCGGATCTAGTGACACGCCTCTCTCTGATCAGAACACGCTCAGTCACTCGCTCTTGGTGCAGATCCAGTGACACGCCTCTCTCTGATCAGAACACGCTCAGTCACTCGCTATTGGTGCAGATCCAGTGACACGCCTCTCTGTGATCAGAACACGCTTAGTCACTCGCTATTGGTGCGGATCCAGTGACACGTCTCTCTCTGATCAGAACACGCTCAGTCACTCGCTCTTGGTGCAGATACAGTGACACGCCTCTCTCTGATCAGAACACGCTCAGTCACTCGCTATTGGTGCAGATCCAGTGACACGCCTCTCTGTGAACAGAACACGCTCAGTCACTCGCTATTGGTGCGGATCCAGTGACACGCTTCTCTCTGATCAGAGCACGTTTAGTCACTCGCTATTGGTGCGGATCCAGTGACACGCCTCTCTGTGATCAGAGCGTGCTCAGTCACTCGCTATTGGTGCAGATCCAGTGACACGCCTCTCTGTGATCAGAACACGCTCAGTCACTCGCTATTGGTGCGGATCCAGTGACACGCCTCTCTGTGATCAGAACGCGCTCAGTCACTTGCTATTGGTGCAGATCCAGTGACACGCCTCTCTGTGATCAGAACACGCTCAGTCACTCGCTATTGGTGCAGATCCAGTGACACGCCTCTCTCTGATCAGAACGCGCTCAGTCACTCGCTATTGGTGCAGATCCAGTGACACGCCTCTCTGTGATCAGAGCGTGCTCAGTCACTCGCTATTGGTGCGGATCCAGTGACATGCCTCTCTGTGATCAGAACGCGCTCAGTCACTTGCTATTGGTGTGGATCCAGTGACACGCCTCTCTGTGATCAGAGCGCGCTCAGTCACTCGCTATTGGTGCGGATCCAGTGACACGCCTCTCTCTGATCAGAACACGCTCAGTCACTCGCTCTTGGTGCAGATCCAGTGACACGCCTCTCTCTGATCAGAACACGCTCAGTCACTCGCTATTGGTGCAGATCCAGTGACATGCCTCTCTGTGATCAGAACACGCTTAGTCACTCGCTATTGGTGCGGATCCAGTGACACGCCTCTCTCTAATCAGAACACGCTCAGTCACTCGCTCTTGGTGCAGATCCAGTGACACGCCTCTCCCTGATCAGAACACGCTCAGTCACTCGCTATTGGTGCAGATCCAGTGACATGCCTCTCTGTGATCAGAACACGCTTAGTCACTCGCTATTGGTGCAGATTCAGTGACACGCCTCTCTGTGATCAGAGCGCGCTCAGTCACTCGCTATTGGTGCGGATCCAGTGACATGCCTCTCTGTGAACAGAACACGCTCAGTCACTCGCTCTTGGTGCAGATACAGTGACACGCCTCTCTCTGATCAGAACACGCTCAGTCACTCGCTATTGGTGCAGATCCAGTGACACGCCTCTCTGTGAACAGAACACGCTCAGTCACTCGCTATTGGTGCGGATCCAGTGACACGCTTCTCTCTGATCAGAGCACGTTTAGTCACTCGCTATTGGTGCGGATCCAGTGACACGCCTCTCTGTGATCAGAGCGTGCTCAGTCACTCGCTATTGGTGCAGATCCAGTGACACGCCTCTCTGTGATCAGAACACGCTCAGTCACTCGCTATTGGTGCGGATCCAGTGACACGCCTCTCTGTGATCAGAACGCGCTCAGTCACTTGCTATTGGTGCAGATCCAGTGACACGCCTCTCTGTGATCAGAACACGCTCAGTCACTCGCTATTGGTGCAGATCCAGTGACACGCCTCTCTCTGATCAGAACGCGCTCAGTCACTCGCTATTGGTGCAGATCCAGTGACACGCCTCTCTGTGATCAGAGCGTGCTCAGTCACTCGCTATTGGTGCGGATCCAGTGACATGCCTCTCTGTGATCAGAACGCGCTCAGTCACTTGCTATTGGTGTGGATCCAGTGACACGCCTCTCTGTGATCAGAGCGCGCTCAGTCACTCGCTATTGGTGCGGATCCAGTGACACGCCTCTCTCTGATCAGAACACGCTCAGTCACTCGCTCTTGGTGCAGATCCAGTGACACGCCTCTCTCTGATCAGAACACGCTCAGTCACTCGCTATTGGTGCAGATCCAGTGACATGCCTCTCTGTGATCAGAACACGCTTAGTCACTCGCTATTGGTGCGGATCCAGTGACACGCCTCTCTCTAATCAGAACACGCTCAGTCACTCGCTCTTGGTGCAGATCCAGTGACACGCCTCTCCCTGATCAGAACACGCTCAGTCACTCGCTATTGGTGCAGATCCAGTGACATGCCTCTCTGTGATCAGAACACGCTTAGTCACTCGCTATTGGTGCAGATTCAGTGACACGCCTCTCTGTGATCAGAGCGCGCTCAGTCACTCGCTATTGGTGCGGATCCAGTGACATGCCTCTCTGTGAACAGAACACGCTCAGTCACTCGCTATTGGTGCGGATCCAGTGACACGCCTCTCTCTGATCAGAGCACGTTCAGTCACTCGCTATTGGTGCGGATCCAGTGACACGCCTCTCTCTGATCAGAACACGCTCAGTCACTCGCTATTGGTGCGGATCCAGTGACACGCCTCTCTGTGATCAGAACACGCTTAGTCACTCGCTATTGGTGCAGATCCAGTGACATGCCTCTCTGTGAACAGAACACGCTCAGTCACTCGCTATTGGTGCGGATCCAGTGACACGCCTCTCTGTGATCAGAGCACGTTCAGTCACTCGCTATTGGTGCAGATTCAGTGACACGCCTCTCTGTGATCAGCACGCGCTCAGTCACTCGCTATTGGTGCAGATTCAGTGACACGCCTCTCTGTGATCAGAGCACGCTCAGTCACTCGCTATTGGTGCAGATTCAGTGACACGCCTCTCTGTGATCAGAGCACGCTCAGTCACTCGCTATTGGTGCAGATCCAGTGACATGCCTCTCTGTGATCAGCATGCGCTCAGTCACTCGCTATTGGTGCGGATCCAGTGACACGCCTCTCTGTGATCAGCACGCGCTCAGTCACTCGCTATTGGTGCAGATTCAGTGACACGCCTCTCTGTGATCAGAGCACGTTCAGTCACTCGCTATTGGTGCAGATCCAGTGACACGCCTCTCTGTGATCAGCACGCGCTCAGTCACTCGCTATTGGTGCAGATTCAGTGACACGCCTCTCTGTGATCAGAGCACGTTCAGTCACTCGCTATTGGTGCAGATCCAGTGACACGCCTCTCTGTGATCAGCACGCGCTCAGTCACTCGCTATTGGTGCAGATTCAGTGACACGCCTCTCTCTGATCAGAGCACGTTCAGTCACTCGCTATTTGGCTGCGTTCAGCACAGGAACTGGCGATAGCGGGACGGTGAGACTGCAGAGCAATGAAGCCCCATTTGTAGGGGAACAAAAGCAACGGCCGGTCTCTCCATAGGAAATTGTGGGCAGATATTAGTGGATGTAGGCCAGATGGAGCGGGAAGCTTGCTGGGTAACCAGCTATCAGGAATGGGGACTGTAATCTGGTCTACTGGTCCCCATTACATGCTCCTCCTATTACACGTGTCATGTATGTAAGACATAGAGCTGTAATGTGCCCCATGGGGTATGTGCAGCTGCGACATGTGCCGTATTACATGGGGGGAGACATGTGCCGTATTACATGGGGGGAGGCAGGCAAGACCACCACACACCGCAGGCAAGACCACCACACACCGTAGTGATGGGGAGGGGCAGGTAAGACCACCGCAGATCGTATTAATGGGGGGGGGGGAGGGGCAGGCAAGACCACCACATACCGTAGTGATGGGAGGCAGGCAAGACCACCACACACAGTATTAATGGGGGGGGGGGCAGACAAGACCACCACACACCGTAGTGATGGGGAGGGGCAGGCAAGACCACCACAGAAAGTAGTGATGGGGGAGAGGCAGGCAAGACCACCACACACAGTATTAATGGGGGGGGGGGGGGGGCAGACAAGACCACCACATACTGTAGTGATGGGGGGAGAGGCAGGCAAGACCACCACAGAAAGTAGTGATGGGGGGGGGGGACAGGCAGGATTGCCACACACCGTGTAGTGATAACAGGCAACTGGTATTGTTTAACAGGAAATAAAAATGGCAGCCTCCATATTCTTCTCACCTTGGGGTGTCCTTTAAGCTGAGGATAGGACTTTGTTAATAAACATTGAGAGAGCGTTCCGAACACAACCAGTTTACGTTTAGCTGAGATTTGCTGAGATGATTCCGTGGTGATTTTAAGTAAAAGGAAATAATATTTTGATTTGGTTTTGTGTTGGAGGGGGAGGAAGAGGTGGACGGATCTGAAAGCTCCACATGACCTGTAATCGGGAGACATTTCCCTGATGCATCTGCTGAAGGACCTCTGTAGCTTTAAGGAATGGCGCGGTTCTCTCGGCTGACCCGCGGCGTTGCATGCGTTGTGCGTTCCATCATGTCTGCATTATAGATTGCCAGGCGGCGGAATGCTAGATAACCCTGTTAGCGCCATTACTGCATTGACCGCGGCTAATTAATTCAGTGTTTTACATACTGGTATCGGATCGCCCTGATAACCTTTCCTGGATGAATTAAACAGCGCAGGTTTTATTCTCACACGCTGTGATAATGGCAGACTTCAGCACGCGGAACGGCCAATCAGGTTCCAGGCCTCCATTATTTGCAGTACGGCCGAGACTCTCAGGGCGATATGTGTCACAAGCTGGTAAAGTCGAGCAGATTCGCCTTTCTACGCTTGTGGAGAATGCCATCCTGTGCAAGATGGGCGCAGCCGATGCCGAAGGATGTACATAACAGAGATCAATTGATTTTGCAGCAATCTATAGAAAATATATATATAAAAAATATAAAAAAATAACCCCTTCTACACACCCCCATCATCAGTGGTCCCCCGATATCTCCGCCCGCTCTACACACCCCCATCATCAGTGGTCCCCCGATATCTCCGCCCGCTCTACACACCCCCATCATCAGTGGTCCCCCGATATCTCCGCCCGCTCTACACTAACCCCCATCATCAGTGGTCCCATTCTCCGCCCGCTCTACACTAACCCCCTCTAGACACCCCCATCATGATTAATACCCCGGCAGATTGGTGTGAGAGTAATGTTACCGTATAGCTGCATTGTGTGGCCGTCTGTCGCTGAGTTATACAGAGATGGATAAACGCTTTGGTTATGGAGTTTTACAATAAGTGATTTCTCTCTCTTAGCAGAATAATTGCTGCTGTGAATTGCCGCGTGATAACTCTGTAATGTGTGTGTATTGATTGCTCTCCATTGCTGGACACGCTAGGCTGCCCCTTGGCTGTGCACACGTGTGGCTATAGGCAGGCGGGGATGGGGGAGAAGGCTCTCCTGGGGGCAAAACTACCGGGCTGCTCAGAGTATTGTCCATGTAACACCTCCATCGACATCCCCCAGCCAATCCCCCGTGCATATTATCTTCTCTGTCTACTCACAGGAGAACCTCAGGAATATAACCTGTACGTCTACTCACAGGAGGCCCTCAGGAATATAACCTGTACGTCTACTCACAGGAGGCCTTCAGGAATATAACCCGTATGTCTACTCACAGGAGAACCTCAGGAAAATATAACCTGTACGTCTACTCACAGGAGAACCTCAGGAATATATAACCTGTACGTCTACTGACAGGAGAACCTCAGGAATATATAACCTGTACGTCTACTGACAGGAGAATCTCAGGAATATAACCTGTACGTCTACTCACAGGAGATCCTCAGGAATGTAACCTGTAGGTCTACTGACAGGAGATCCGATTCCTCAGGAATATATAACCTGTACGTCTACTCACAGGAGATCCTAAGAATTACAACCTGTATGTTTACTCACAGGAGATCCTCAGGAATATAACCTGTACGTCTACTCACAGGAGAGCCTCAGGAATATAATAAGTATGTTTACTAACAGTAGATTCTCAGGATTAAAGCCTGTACGTCTACCCACAGGAGATCCTCAGGGTTATAACCTGTATGTCTACTCACAGGAGAACCTCAGGAATATAACCTGTACTTTTACTCACAGGAGATCATCAGGGATATAGCCTGGCTGTATATATACTCACAGGAGATCCTCTGAAATATAAGCCATATTTCTACTCACAGCAGGAGATCCTCAGGGTTATAACCTGTATGTCTACTCACAGGACATCCTCAGGAATATAACCTGTACGTCTACTCACAGGAGATCATTAGGGATATAGTCTGTATGTATACTCTCAGGAGACCCTCAGGTATATAACCTGTACGTCTACTCACAGGAGATCCTCAGGAATATAACCTGTATGTCTACTCACAGGAGATCCTCAGGAATATAACCTGTATGTCTACTCACAGGAGATCCTCAGGTATATAACCTGTATGTCTACTCACACGAGATCCTCAGGTATATAACCTGTACATCTACCAGCACGTATTAAATAGAAAGTTATAGGCTCTCTAGAAGCTGAGGCATGAAAGGCTCTCTAGAAGCTGAGGCATGTCAACCTACTAAACTCCCTCCACGTTCTACCATCAAAGCGAGCTTCAACGAGCGGCGAGGCCGGCGGCGCTACGGCCGAACAACAGCCGACCAGCCCACAAGACCTAACTGACTATCGACACTGTAGGGAGACACTAGGATTGTGATCGTGGTGTGTTTTTTACAATGTTTGTGTGAATCTGATATCTGCTGTGCCTATCTATGCACTCTCTATTTCTCTGTACTTCTTCCTCCTTCTATGCACTCTTCCTGAGCCATTGTATTGTACTGTGCCAAAAACAATTCCGGGCATGTCCCCTCATGCTTGGCAAAATAAATGATTCTGATTCTGATTCTGGAATATAACCTGTAAGTCTACTCACAGGAGCTCTTCAGAAATATAGCCTGTATGTCTACTCACAGGAGACCCTCAAGAATATAACCTATACGTCTACTCACAGGAGATCCTCAGGAATATAACCTTTATGTCTACTCACAGGAGACCCTCAGAAATATAGCCTGTACGTCTATTCTCAGGAGATCCTCAGGAATATAACCTGTATGTCTACTCACAGGAGATCCTCAGGAATATAGCCTGTATGTCTACTCACAGGAAATCCTCCGGAATATAGCCTGTACATCTACTCACACGAGATCCTCAGGAATATAACCTGTACATCTACCAGCACATATTACTTAAAAAGTTATAGGCTCTCTAGAAGCTGAGGCATGAAAGGCTCTCTAGAAGCTGAGGCATGATAGGCTCTCTGAACGCTGAGGCATAGTAGGCTCTCTAGAAGCTGGAGCATGATAAGATCTCTAGAAGTTGGGACATGATAGGCTCTTTAGAAACTGGAGCATGATGGGCTCTCTAGAAGCTGGGGCATGATAGGCTTTCTAGAAGCTGGGGCATGATAGGCTCTCTAGAAGCGGGGGCATGATGGACTCTCTAGAAGCTGGGGCATGATAGGCTCTCTAGAAGCTGGAATATGATGTGCTCTCTACAAGCTGGGGCATGATGAGCTCTCTAGAAGCTGGAGCATAATGAGCTCTGTAGAAGCTGGAGCATGATAGGCTCTCTAGAAGCTGGAATATGATGGGCTCTCTAGAAGCTGGGGCATGATGGGCTCTCTAGAAGCTGGAGCATGATGGGCTATCTAGAAGCTGGGGCATGATGAGCTCTCTAGAAGCTGGAGCATGATGGGCTCTCTAGAAGCTGAGGCATGATAGGCTCTCTGAACGCTGAGGCATAGTAGGCTCTCTAGAAGTTGGAGCATGATAAGCTCTCTAGAAGTTGGGACATGATAGGCTCTCTAGAAGCTGGGGCATGATAGGCTCTCTAGAAGCTGGGGCATGATAGGCTCTCTAGAAGCGGGGGTATGATGGACTCTCTAGAAGCTGGGGCATGATAGGCTCTCTAGAAGCTGGAATATGATGGACTCTCTAGAAGCTGGGGCATGATGGGCTCTCTAGAAGCTGGAGCATGATGGGCTATCTAGAAGCTGGGGCATGATGAGCTCTCTAGAAGCTGGAGCATGATGGGCTCTCTAGAAGCTGGAGCATGATGGGCTCTCTAGAAGCTGGAGCACGATAGGCTCTCTAGAAGCTGGGACATGATAGGCTATCTAGAAGCTGGAGCATTATAGGCTCTCTAGAAGCTGAGGCATGATGGTTTCTCTAGAAGCTGGGGCATGATAGACCCTCTAGAAGCTGGGGCATGATAGGCTCTCTAGAAGCTGGGGTATGATGGGCTCTCTAGAAGCTGGGGTATGATGGGCTCTCTAGAAGCTGGGGCATGATAGGCTCTCTAGAAGCTGGAGCATAATGGGCTCTCTAGAAGCTGGGACATGATAGGCTATCTAGAAGCTGGAACATGATAGGCTCTCTAGAAGCTGAGGCATGATGGTTTCTCTAGAAGCTAGGGCATGATAGACCCTCTAGAAGCTGGGGCATGATAGGCCCTCTAGAAGCTGGGGCATGATAGGCTCTCTAGAAGCTGGGACATGATAGGCTATCTAGAAGCTGGGGTATGATGGGCTCTCTAGAAGCTGGAGCATGATAGGCCCTCTAGAAGCTGGAGCATGATAGGCCCTCTAGAAGCTGAAGCATAATGGGCTCTCTAGAAGCTGGGGCATGATGGTCTCTCTGGAAGCTGGAGCATGATGGGCTCTCTAGAAGCTGGAGCATGATAGGACCTCTAGAAGCTGGGGCATGTTAGGCTCTCTAGAAGCTGAGACATGATAGGCTATCTAGAAGCTGGGGTATGATGAGCTCTCTAGAAGCTGGAGCATTATAGGATCTCTAGAAGCTGGGGCATGATAGGCTCTCTAGAAGCTGGGGTATGTTGGGCTCTCTGGAAGCTGGAGCATGATGGGCTCTCTAGAAGCTGGGGCATGATAGGCTCTCTAGAAGCTGAGGCATGATAAGCTCTCTAGAAGCTGGGCTATGATGGGCTCTCTAGAAGCTGGGGCATGATGGGCTCTCTAGAAGCTGGTACAAGATAGGATGTCTAGAAGCTGGGGTATGGCTCTCTAGAAGCTGGAACATTATGGGCTCTCTAGAAGCTAGGGCATGGTGGACTCTCTAGAAGTTGGAGCATGATAGGCTCTCTAGAAGCTGGAACATGATGGGCTCTCTAGAAGCTAAGGCATGATGGGCTCTCTAGAAGCTGGGGCATGATAGGCTCTCTAGAAGCTGGGGCATGATAGGCTCTCTAGAAGCTGGAGCATGATAGGCTCTCTAGAAGCTAAAACATTATGGGCTCTCTAGAAGCTGGGGCATGATGGGCTCTCTAGAAGATGGAGCATGATAGGCTCTCTAGAAGCTGGAGCTTGATAGGCTCTCTAGAAGCTTGAGCATGATAGGCTCTCTAGAAGCTGAAGCATGATAGGCTCTCTAGAAGCCTGAACATGATAGGCCCTCTAGAGGTTAAGGCATGATGGGCTCTCTAGAAGCTGGGGCATGATTGGCTGTCTAGAAGCTGGAGCATGATGGGCTCTCTAGAAGCTGAGGCATGATAGGCTCTCTAGAAGCTGGAGCATGATAGGCTCTCTAGAAGGTGGAACACGATAGGCTCTCTAGAAGTTGGGAAGTGATAGGCTCTCTAGAAATTGAGGCACGATGGTCTCTCTAAAAGCTGGAACATGGTGGTCTCTCTAGAAGCTGGAACATGATGGGCTCTCTAGAAGCTGGGGCATGATAGGCTCTCTAGAAGCTGGGGCATAATGGACTCTCTAGAAGCTGGAACATGATGGGCTCTCTACAAGCTGGGACATGGTAGGCTCTCTATTCTAGAAGCTGGGGCATGATGGGCTCTCTATTCTAGAAGCTGGGGCATGATGGGCTCTCTAGAAGCTGGGGCATGATAGGCTCTCTAGAAGCTGGAGCATGATAGGCTCTCTAGAAGGTGGGACACGATAGGCTCTCTAGAAGTTGGGACGTGATAGGCTCTCTAGAAGCTGAGGCACGATGGTCTCTCTAGAAGCTGGAACATGATGGGCTCTCTAGAAGCTGGGACATGATAAGCTCTCTAGAAGCTGGGGCATGATAGGCTCTCTAGAAGCTGGAGCATGATAAGCTCTCTAGAAGCTGGGACATGATAAGCCCTCTAGAAGCTTGAATGTAATAGGCTCTCTAGAAGCTGTACCATGGCAGGTCCTCTTTGCAGCATTGCGGGTGTCCATAACTCTCCTGTCCTCCTTTGACTTTCTGTGGAAGCAGCACATTCATTAGACAAGTAACGACTAGACTATTTTTCCCGCTTTAATTAGCTCGTCTGTGTTCCGCGCCTCGCCATGTACTGTGAATCCTCCCGAAATGTTTAACCACCTGAGCGGTCTGGACGAGCTCAGCTCGTCCAACACCGCCGGAGGTCGCCGCTCAGGCCCTGCTGGGCCGATTTTCATCAAATAAAAAGCAGCACACGCAGCCGGCACTTTGCCAGCCGCGTGTGCTGCCTGATCGCCGCCGCTCTGCGGCGATCCGCCGCGAGCAGCGGCGAAAGAGGGTCCCCCCAGCCGCCTGAGCCCAGCGTAGCCGGAACAAAAAGTTCCGGCCAGCGCTAAGGGCTGGATCGGAGGCGGCTGACGTCAGGACGTCGGCTGACGTCGATGACGTCACTCCGCTCGTCGCTATGGCGACGATATAAGCAAAACAAGGAAGGCCGCTCAAAAAAAACCCTCCCGCAGCCACCCTGGCGATTTAATCAGAACGCCAGGGTGGTTAATAATCAGAGAAAAATAACTGTCTGGTGTTTGATTCCAGATATTAACTTGTTAGAATTTTTTCAATTTTGTATTCCTGGGTCGTCCGTCACGGAAATATTGGGAGCGGCTTTTATGGCCGGGAAGATTGTGAGAATGATAATTATAGCTGAGTGTACAAAACCGATTCCTGAATCCTAATCTGCCACAGATCTGCCTGAACAATGATGACTGTGAACTGGTCAGAGGGGATCAGGCTGTCCAGCATGCTTGAGTGAATATAAGCCCCGGCTCTGCTGCTGAGGGTCGCCTGGTACAGGGGCTCCTGGTCAGTGATCTGTTTCATGTATGAGCCCCACCCCTGCTGCTGAGGGTCACCTGGTACAGGGGCTCCTGGTCAGTGATCTGTTTCATGTATGAGCCCCACCCCTGCTGCTGAGGGTCACCTGGTACAGGGGCTCCTGGTCAGTGATCTGTTTCATGTATACGCCTTGGCTCTGCTGCTGAGGGTCGCCTGGTACAGGGGCTCCTGGTCACTGATCTGTTTCATGTTTAAGCCCCAGCTCTGCTGCTGAGGGTTCCCTGGTACCGGGGCTTCTGGTCACTGATATGTTTCATGTATAAGCCCTGGCTCTGCTGCTGAGGGTCGCCTGGTACAGGGGCTCCTGGTCACTGATCTGTTTCATGTATAAGCCCTGGCTCTGCTGCTGAGGGCTGCCTGGTACAGGGACTCCTGGTCAGTGATCTGTTTCATGTATAAGCCCCGGCTCTGCTGCTGAGGGTGGCCTGGTACAGGGGCTCCTGGTCACTGATCTGTTTCATGTATAAGCCCCAGCTCTGCTGCTGAGGGTTCCCTGGTACCGGGGCTTCTGGTCACTGATCTGTTTCATGTATAAGCCCTGGCTCTGCTGCTGAGGGTCGCCTGGTACAGGGGCTCCTGGTCAGTGATCTGTTTCATGTATAAGCCTTGGCTCGGCTGCTGAGGGTCACCTGGTACAGGGACTCCTGGTCAGTGATCTGTTTCATGTATGAGCCCCGACTCTGCTGCTGAGGGTCGGCTAGTACAGGGGCTCCTGGTCAGATAATGACCTATATCATGTATGAGCCCCGCCCCTGCTGCTGAGGGTCGCCTGGTACAGGGGCTCCTGGTCAGTGATCTGTTTCATGTATAAGCCCCGGTTCTGCTGCTGAGGGTCGCCTGGTACAGGGACTCCTGGTCAGTGATCTGTTTCATGTATAAGCCTTGGCTCTGCTGCTGAGGGTCGCCTGGTACAGGGGCTTCTGGTCAGTGATCTGTTTCATGTATGAGCCCTGCCCCTGCTGCTGAGGGTCGCCTGGTACAGGGGCTCCTGGTCAGTGATCTGTTTCATGTATGAGCCCTGCCCCTGCTGCTGAGGGTCGCCTGGTACAGGGGCTCCTGGTCAGTGATATGTTTCATGTATAAGCCTTGGCTCTGCTGCTGAGGGTCGCCTGGTACAGGGGCTCCTGGTCAGTGATCTGTTTCATGTATAAGCCTTGGCTCTGCTGCTGAGGGTCGCCTGGTACAGGGACTCCTGGTCAGTGATCTGTTTCATGTATGAGCCCCGACTCTGCTGCTGAGGGTCGCCTAGTACAGGGGCTCCTGGTCAGATAATGACCTATATCATGTATGAGCCCCGCCCCTGCTGCTGAGGGTCGCCTGGTACAGGGGCTCCTGGTCAGTGATCTGTTTCATGTATAAGCCCCGGTTCTGCTGCTTAGGGTCGCCTGGTACAGGGGCTCCTGGTCAGTGATCTGTTTCATGTATGAGCCACGACTCTGCTGCTGAGGGTCGCCTGGTACAGGGTCTCCTGGTCAGTGATCTGTTTCATGTATAAGCCTTGACTCTGCTGCTGAGGGTCGCCTGGTACAGGGGCTCCTGGTCAGTGATCTGTTTCATGTATAAGCCTTGGCTCTGTTGCTGAGGGTCACCTGGTACAGGGGCTCCTGGTCAGATAATGACCTATATCATGTATGAGCCCCGCCCCTGCTGCTGAGGGTCGCCTGGTACAGGGGCTCCTGGTCAGTGATCTGTTTCATGTATAAGCCCCGGTTCTGCTGCTGAGGGTCGCCTGGTACAGGGGCTCCTGGTCAGTGATCTGTTTCATGTATAAGCCCCGGCTCTGCTGCTGAGGGTCGCCTGGTACAGGGGCTCCTGGTCAGTGATCTGTTTCATGTATAAGCCCCGGTTCTGCTGCTGAGGGTCGCCTGGTACAGGGGCTCCTGCTCAGATAATGACCTATATCATGTATAAGCCCCGCCCCTGCTGCTGAGGGTCAGCACAGGACCATGTAGTCCCCTTCGCCCCGGAGTCGGGCTGTAAGTGAGAGAAAGGTCCGTAGAATGAAGAGCGCGGCCGGATCGGCGTTCCCGATCTGATTGTAATGTTCTGTGGGGCTCCTCGGGCGGCGGCCTATACATAATGTATACGTGTGACATTGGCGGACGAGTTCTCCCCGCTTTGAGGCTGAGAAGCGGCAGTTGGGAAGCCCTTTTATTCCAAGTAGTTCACAGACCAACCACTGTGTCTTTCTGCGGTAAATTGAGTCTTCTTCCCCCGCTCAGGTGAATTAGGGCTGTCATCTTCCTGCCCTCTCCTCGTCTTCAGCTCTTCTTGGCGGCGCTCGTTTCATCGCCATCCCTCGCCGACTTCCACTGCGTTCTGCCTTTTCTCTTTTCTTAGATTCGGCGGGGTCGCCTGCCGCGTGAAGACTCTTATTATAATATTCTCTGAGCAGAAATTGGGCCGCGTCCGTGTGATTGTTTCCCCTCGCCTTAAAGGCACAGTGCAATCACACTTCGCATGAGAGGTACACATGGGTGTGGGTATACATGTATGTATACTATGGACAGACATGGGCGTGCTTATACATGTATGTATACTATGGACAGGTGTGCAAACAGTGATGTAGCTAACATGGCGAATCTGGCGAACCGCCATAGACTTCAATGGGCAGGAGAATGTTAAAACCTACAAAGACTGTTTCTGGCATTAAGCACTGACTGCACCTGTCTGCAACAGCTACAGTGCACTGTGTGGACACACTGAACAGCAATATCACAAGATCAAAACACAGCCTTTAGAAGGACTCTTGGGGTTATGTAGATGGTGCATTGGTATTGTAGCAGCAAGAAACTCCACTGGGGACACAGAACACAGGCCTAACTAACGCTTTCCCTAATAGCAGTACAGCTCTGTCCCTAGTCCCCTGTACAGCAGCCACAGTGGAAAATGGCTGGCTTTCTGAGAGGTGGAGGGGCGGTCCAGGTGGGAAGGACAGCGGATTGGCTGACATGTGTCTGCTGACTCTGGGGTGAGGGGTCAGCTCCATTATCATACCTCCCAACTTTTTGAGATGAGAAAACGGGACACTTAAGCCACGCCCCTGCCACACCCCTGGCCACACCCCCGCCACGCCTCCAGTCACGCATACCATAAAAATTTCATAAGAAAATATGTTGTTTTATAATTCAAACCACACTGGTCCTTTCTATCCTGGTTTATTTTCCTTCATAATAACATTTTAGGGTGCAGGGGCCAGGGGCAGGGTGCCTGGGGTACAGTACCTAGGGCCATGGGCAGGGTACACTCTTGGTGGGGAGGAGGGTGCTAGTGGGGAGGAGGGTTGTCAGTGGAGGGGGGGGGCGAGAATGCCTGTGGGTGGGGAGGAGGGTGCCACTTTTAGGTGGGGGAGGATTGCCTGGAGGAGGAAAAAAATGATCGAGGCTCCAGCCGCGGTGAAGAGGGATGCGGGAGCCCGGCTTTATTACTTCCTCCCTCCCTCTCTGAATGCCCCCCTGATGTATGTCTGTGTCCCCCCTCCTCCCTCCCTGTAGGCAGAGTGAGCGCAGCGGAGCAGCCAGCCGAGTCCTCTTACCTCTGATCCACTCGTACTGGTATAGGACTTCCATCTGCTTCCTGTGACATCATAGTAAACAGGAAGCACATGGAGGTCCAATGCTAGACAGTACGAGTGGATCTGCGGTAAGAGGACTCGGCTGGCTGCTCCGCTGCGCTCACTCTGCTAACAAGGGGGGGACACAGACCCATCAGGGGGGCGTTCAGAGAGAGGGAGGGAGAGAGGAAGTAGTGAAGCCGGCTCCCGCATCCCTCATTACCGCGGCTGGAGCCTCGATCATTTTTTCCTCCTATATTTCTGCCCAGCTGTCGGGATTCAAGAGAGGGGGGCCCGGGATAGCGGGAGGGCCCCCCCAAATCGTGAGAATCCCGACGAAAACGGGACGGTTGGGGGGTATGTCCATTATAATGTATAGGGGCGGGTCGAACACCCGTTGTTCACTGCAAACTATTTGACGGCAGAACAGTTCAGGCCATCTCTAGGTGTGAATACATGGATGTGTACTATGGACAGGAGGGCCTACAGAATAACGCAGTGTAGTGGACTAATGAATACACAAAAAGTCGCCCATACATACTCAATTTTCTATTGATAAATTAAACAGTCAACAATGTGGTTGATCGAAAGTTGATTGACTAGTGACCCCTTTCCAAGATTGACTGCTTGCATGAAATCTGTATCTCATTGGAAGGCAATTTCGGTAAGGACTCAGCCGATGGTTCTGTCTCCTCTCTGGCAGCCATCTTGTTCTGTATCTGGTGTATGGAAGGGGGGTCTCCGCTCGGGATATTGCAGTGTACAGCAGGCGGTTCTGTCTCCTCTCTGGCAGCCATCTTGTTCTGTATCTGGTGTATGGAAGGGGGGTCTCCGCTCGGGATATTGCAGTGTACAGCAGATGGTTCTGTCTTCTCTCTGGCAGCCATCTTGTTCTGTGTCTGGTGTATGGATGGGGAGGGGGGTCTCCGCTCGGGATATTGCAGTGTACAGCAGACGGTTCTGTCTCCTCTCTGGCAGCCATCTTGTTCTGTATCTGGTGTATGGAAGGGGGGTCTCCGCTCGGGATATTGCAGTGTACAGCAGGCGGTTCTGTCTCCTCTCTGGCAGCCATCTTGTTCTGTGTCTGGTTTATGGATAGGGGGTCTCCGCTCGGGATATTGCAGTGTACAGCAGGCGGTTCTGTCTCCTCTCTGGCAGCCATCTTGTTCTGTGTCTGGTTTATGGATAGGGGGTCTCCGCTCGGGATATTGCAGTGTACAGCAGATGGTTCTGTCTCCTCTCTGGCAGCCATCTTGTTCTGTGTCTGGTTTATGGATAGGGGGGTCTCCGCTCGGGATATTGCAGTGTACAGCAGGCGGTTCTGTCTCCTGTGCTGGCAGCCATCTTGTTCTGTGTCTGGTTTATGGATGGGGGGTCTCCGCTCGGGATATTGCAGTGTACAGCACGCGGTTCTGTCTCCTGCGCTGGCAGCCATCTTGTTCTGTGTCTGGTGTATGGATAGGGGGGTCTCCGCTTGGGATATTGCAGTGTACAGCAGACGGTTCTGTCTCCTCTCTGGCAGCCATCTTGTTCTGTATCTGGTGTATGGATAGGGGGGTCTCCGCTCGGGATATTGCAGTGTACAGCAGGCGGTTCTGTCTCCTCTCTGGCAGCCATCTTGTTCTGTGTCTGGTGTATGGATAGGGGGGTCTCCGCTCGGGATATTGCAGTGTACAGCAGACGGCTCTGTCTCCTGTGCTGGCAGCCATCTTGTTCTGTGTCTGGTTTATGGATGGGGGGTCTCCGCTCGGGATATTGCAGTGTACAGCACGCGGTTCTGTCTCCTGCGCTGGCAGCCATCTTGTTCTGTGTCTGGTGTATGGATAGGGGGGTCTCCGCTTGGGATATTGCAGTGTACAGCAGACGGTTCTGTCTCCTCTCTGGCAGCCATCTTGTTCTGTATCTGGTGTATGGATAGGGGGGTCTCCGCTCGGGATATTGCAGTGTACAGCAGGCGGTTCTGTCTCCTCTCTGGCAGCCATCTTGTTCTGTGTCTGGCGTATGGATAGGGGGGTCTCCGCTCGGGATATTGCAGTGTACAGCAGGTGGTTCTGTCTCCTGTGCTGGCAGCCATCTTGTTCTGTGTCTGGTGTATGGATAGGGGGGTCTCCGCTTGGGATATTGCAGTGTACAGCAGACGGTTCTGTCTCCTCTCTGGCAGCCATCTTGTTCTGTGTCTGGTGTATGGATGGGGGGTCTCCGCTTGGGATATTGCAGTGTACAGCAGATGGTTCTGTCTCCTCTCTGGCAGCCATCTTGTTCTGTGTCTGGTGTATGGATGGGGGGTCTCCGCTTGGGATATTGCAGTGTACAGCAGACGGTTCTGTCTCCTCTCTGGCAGCCATCTTGTTCTGTGTCTGGCGTATGGATAGGGGGGTCTCCGCTCGGGATATTGCAGTGTACAGCAGGTGGTTCTGTCTCCTGTGCTGGCAGCCATCTTGTTCTGTGTCTAGTTTATGGATAGGGTGGTCTCCGCTCGGGATATTGCAGTGTACAGCAGATGGTTCTGTCTCCTCTTTGGCAGCCATCTTGTTCTGTGTCTGGTGTATGGATAGGGGGGTCTCCGCTCGGGATATTGCAGTGTACAGCAGACGGTTCTGTCTCCTCTCTGGCAGCCATCTTGTTCTGTGTCTGGTTTATGGATAGGGGGATCTCCGCTCGGGATATTGCAGTGTACAGCAGACGGCTCTGTCTCCTGCGCTGGCAGCCATCTTGTTGTGTGTCTGGTGTATGGATAGGGGGGTCTCCGCTCGGGATATTGCAGTGTACAGCAGATGGTTCTGTCTCCTCTCTAGCAGCCATCTTGTTCTGTGTCTGGTGTATGGATAGGGGGTCTCCGCTCGGGATATTGCAGTGTACAGCAGATGGTTCTGTCTCCTCTCTAGCAGCCATCTTGTTCTGTGTCTGGTGTATGGATGGGGGGTCTCTGCTCGGGATATTGCAGTGTACAGCAGATGGTTCTGCTCCTCTCTGGCAGCCATCTTGTTCTGTGTCTGGTGTATGGATGGGGGGGTCTCCGCTCGGGATATTGCAGTGTACAGCAGGCGGTTCTGTCTCCTGTGCTGGCAGCCATCTTGTTCTGTGTCTGGTTTATGGATGGGGGGTCTCCGCTCGGGATATTGCAGTGTACAGCAGACGGCTCTGTCTCCTGTGCTGGCAGCCATCTTGTTCTGTGTCTGGTTTATGGATAGGGGGGTCTCCGCTCGGGATATTGCAGTATACAGCAGATGGTTCTGTCTCCACTCTGGCAGCCATCTTGTTCTGTGTCTGGTGAAAGGGCACACCCTAGATCTTATATTTCATTCCGGACTTTTAATATCACACATGGATATAAACCCAGTGGTATGGTCAGACCACCACACCATCCACTTCTCTCTGACAGCACCAGCGATAAAACACAGAGGGAAAGAACTCATAAAATACCGTTCACTGAAAGATGTCTCACCCCAGCACGTTCAGAATACCCTCAACTTCGACGCATTAACCAATCATTGCGCAGACCCAGACTCCATGGCCCTGATGTACAACCACGCAGTGTCATCTGCCTATGACGCCCTTGCTCCAGTTCGCATTAAACGGTCTACACCACTTCACCATGCACGGTGGTTTGACAGCTCACTAAAGGACATGAAGAAAGAAGCACGCAGACTAGAAAGGAAGTGGCGAAAATCCCAGAATTCAAAAGATAAACACACCCTTGTCTCTCACCTGGAAAACTACCAAATGCGATCACCAAGAAAAAATCCTTCTACCTATCACAGGAGATCGCAAAGGCCGCCAACAGGCCAGCCCAACTATTCCGCACAGTTGATAGACTATGTAATCCATCCTGTCTAAAACCCACTATAACTCCCTCAAAGGAGCTATGTGAGAAATTTGCCTGCTACTTTGCTGACAAAGTATCTTCTATTCGGTCTCTCATTCAGTCCACAGCACCCAAGACTCATGCAACTCCTGGAAATAGCTGCAAAAACAACCTAACACCCTGGACTGACTTCAAAAGTATTAGTGAGGAAGAGATCTCAGACATCCTCCGTCGCCTCCGCCAGACAACATGCGACCTGGACCCTGGACCAACTAAACATATGCTGAAATGCCCTGACCTGCTTGGTCCAGCATTTCACAAAATAGTAAATTGCTCTCTGCAAGCAGGGAGGTTTCCTACCTCTCTAAAAGAAGGAATCATCAAGCCCCTTCTTAAAAAACCTTCCATGGATCCAGATGCTATGAGCAGCTACAGACCTGTCTCCAACCTCCCCTTCTTAGGTAAAGTTATTGAAAAGGCTGTCTATCTGCAACTTGAAACCAGGCTGTCAGTAAACAACATCCTGGACCCTCTACAATCTGGCTTTAAGAAACACCACAGCTGTGAAACAGCCCTCATCCAAGTCTGCAACGATCTGCTCATGGCAAGGGACAGAGGGGAATACTCCATCCTAATCCTGTTGGATCTCTCAGCGGCTTTTGATACAGTTGACCATGAAATCCTGCTTAACAGACTGCAGGAGTACTGTGGCATCAGTGGATCAGTCCTCCAGTGGTTCAGATCATTCCTGACTGACAGAACACAGAGAGTATCCCTAGGACCTATAATGTCCAAACCTGCACCTCTACAATTCGGAGTGCCACAAGGATCAATCCTATCCCCTCTGCTGTTTGCAATCTACATTTTGCCACTCGGCACACTTATCCAACGACATGGCCTGACGTACCACTGCTACGCCGATGACACACAGCTATACCTGTCCTTCAAACCTGGTGGAACAGACCCTACCCCAAAAATAAACTCTTGCTTAGCTGAGCTACAGGCATGGATGAATGATAACTGGTTGAAACTGAATGCTGACAAAACTGAGGTCCTGTTTGTCCAAGGCCAGTGCCCGCCATCAAAACAGCTCTATCCTAAAGCAACACCAATCAGGATTGGGAATTCAGACATAAACAGCTCCAACCTTGTGCGCAGCCTTGGCGTACTAATCGATGGGGAATTGAGTTTCAGAAACCAAATTTCATCTGTAGTTAAATCCTCCTTTCATCTGAAGAACATTGCAAAGATTAAACATCTGATTCCCCCAGAGGATCTTCCAACCCTAGTCCACGCCTTCATCACATCACGACTGGACTACTGCAATGCCCTTTATGTTGGCCTCCCCAAAAAGGACCTGCGTCGCCTGCAATTAGTGCAGAATTCTGCTGCCAGATTGCTAACAAACCAGCCTTGCCACTGTCACATTACACCGATCCTTCGCTCACTGCACTGGCTACCAGTAGAATGGAGAATACTCTTCAAGATTGGTCTGCTGACATTCAAATCCCTGCACAGTCTGGGCCCTGGATACATGAAGGACTTGCTGAAGCTGCACCACACCTCTCACAACCTCAGATCAGCAAGTTCTGTAAACTTGGTCACTCCCAGAGTGCACCTCAAAAAATCTGGAGATAGAGCCTTCTGCCATGCTGCCCCTACTCTCTGGAACTCCCTACCACACCCAGTAAAGACAGCACCATCCCTGGAGCTATTCAAATCCAGACTGAAAAGCTACCTGTTTAGCCTGGCATTTCCAGACTTATAAAATTTCTTCCTCTGTACCACGATGGTCTGAGCCATGCTTATGCGCTTTGAGTCCCACGGGAGAAAAGCGCTTTACAAATGTTATTTGTTGTTGTTGTTGTTGTTGTTGTTGTTGTTGTGTATGGATGGGTCTCCGCTCGGGATATTGCAGTGTACAGCAGATGGTTCTGTCTCCTGCGCTGGCAGCCATCTTGTTCTGTGTCTGGTGTATGGATAGGGAGGCCTCCGCTCGGGATATTGCAGTGTACAGCAGACGGCTCTGTCTCCTCTCTGGCAGCCATCTTGTTCTGTGTCTGGTGTATGGATAGGGGGGTCTCCGCTCGGGATATTGCAGTGTACAGCAGATGGTTCTGTCTCCTCTCTAGCAGCCATCTTGTTCTGTGTCTGGTGTATGGATAGGGGGGTCTCCGCTCAGGATATTGCAGTGTACAGCAGATGGTTCTGTCTCCTCTCTGGCAGCCATCTTGTTTTGTGTCTGGTGTATGGATGGGGAGGTCTCCGCTCGGGATATTGCAGTGTACAGCAGACGGCTCTGTCTCCTCTCTGGCAGCCATCTTGTTTTGTGTCTGGTGTATGGATGGGGAGGTCTCCGCTCGGGATATTGCAGTGTACAGCAGACGGTTCTGTCTCCTCTCTGGCAGCCATCTTGTTTTGTGTCTGGTGTATGGATGGGGAGGTCTCCGCTCGGGATATTGCAGTGTACAGCAGACGGCTCTGTCTCCTCTCTGGCAGCCATCTTGTTTTGTGTCTGGTGTATGGATGGGGAGGTCTCCGCTCGGGATATTGCAGTGTACAGCAGGTGGTTCTGTCTCCTGTGCTGGCAGCCATCTTGTTTTGTGTCTGGTGTATGGATGGGAGGTCTCCGCTCGGGATATTGCAGTGTACAGCAGACGGCTCTGTCTCCTGCGCTGGCAGCCATCTTGTTCTGTGTCTGGTGTATGGATGGGGAGGTCTCCGCTCGGGATATTGCAGTGTACAGCAGGTGGTTCTGTCTCCTGTGCTGGCAGCCATCTTGTTTTGTGTCTGGTTTATGGATAGGAGGGTCTCCGCTCGGGATATTGCAGTGTACAGCACGCGGTTCTGTCTCCTGCGCTGGCAGCCATCTTGTTCTGTGTCTGGTGTATGGATGGGGGGTCTCCGCTCGGGATATTGCAGTGTACAGCAGACGGCTCTGTCTCCTGCGCTGGCAGCCATCTTGTTCTGTGTCTGGTTTATGGATAGGAGGGTCTCCGCTCGGGATATTGCAGTGTACAGCACGCGGTTCTGTCTCCTGCGCTGGCAGCCATCTTGTTTTGTGTCTGGTTTATGGATGGGGGAGGTCTCCGCTTGGGATATTGCAGACCCCTGTACATGTTATTAAGTGGCTATGATCCATTACTGATCGCTGCATGCCACATTCCTGTATTGAGTAAATTTCTCATCTGTAGGCGGACGCACATATTGACGCTCTCGCCCGCTCACCCTTATTGATTTACCTATATAGAGTATTTTATAGTTCAATCCCGGGCTGAATACCGTTGGAAGAACGTCTGCGTTTCCATCTCGGAGATAAACTGTATTTGATTACCGCCATGCGGGAGAAGCTCACCTGTCTCGCAGCCTTCAGCTTCCTGCTATTTACGGGCGCTCGCGGCCGATCGATGGCGGTTATTCTTGTCTTTGCCTGTTTGAGCGGTTCATGGAGCCAGTGATGGTTCATCTCCTTTATTCCTGACCCCGCTTGTTGTGAACTTCTCGTATTCTATGAGCGGAACGATCCTCGGGTGATTGGCATCAAGTGAGGGGCGACCGGCAAATTCTGCCTAACCAGAGCAATCCTATATCGTGCCATTTCTTGCTCCAACCGGCCCCAGCGGCCAGAGTGACTACACAACTCCCTGTGGTAAATATACAGAACTAGGGGGTCCAGGGAAATATCCTGGGATGTACCCCTCCCATGTGCAGCCTCCTCTGCCATGTGTAACATCCATGTACAGCAGCCCCTCTCCCATTCCATGTGCAGCCCCCTCTTCCATGTGTAACATCCATGTACTGCAGCCCCCTCCCATTCCATGCGCAGCCCCCTCTTCCATGTGTATCATCCATGTATAGCAGCCCCCCCCCCCATTCCATGTGCAGCCCCCTCTTCCATGTGTATCATCCATGTACTGCAGCCCCTCTCCCATTCAATGTGCAGCCTCCTCTTCCATGTGTATCATCCATGTACAGCAGCCTCTCCCATTCCATGTGCAGCCCCCTCTTCCATGTGTATCATCCATGTACTGCAGCCCCTCTCCCATTCAATGTGCAGCCTCCTCTTCCATGTGTATCATCCATGTACTGCAGCCCCTCTCCCATTCAATGTGCAGCCTCCTCTTCCATGTGTAACATCCATATACAACAGTCCCTCCCATTCCATGTGCAGCCCCCTCTTCCATGTGTAACATCCAAGTATAGCAGCCCCCCCCCCATTCCATGTGCAGCCCCCTCTTCCATGTGTAACATCCAAGTATAGCAGCCCCCCCCATTCCATGTGCAGCCTCCTCTTCCATGTGTAACATCCATATACAACAGTCCCTACCATTCCATGTGCAGCCCCCTCTTCCATGTGTAACATCCATATACAACAGTCCCTACCATTCCATGTGCAGCCCCCTCTTCCATGTGTGACATCCATATACAGCAGTCCCTCTCCCATTCCATGTACAGCCCCCTCTTACATGTGTGACACCCATGTACAGCAGCCCCCTCTTCCATTCCATGTGCAGCCCCCTCTTCCATATGTATTATCCATGTACAGCAGCCCCCTCCCATTCCATGTGCAGCCCCCTCTTCCATATGTATTATCCATGTACAGCAGCCCCCTCCCATTCCATGTGTTACCCCCAATTTGTAGTATTTTCTTCCAAAACCTGCAAATACCCTTTCTATATACAGCCAACCCCTGAGGAAGTAGCTGTCTAAGGCCACGCCCCCTGCATTCTCTCCAGGAATCTGTTCCCAGTCACTTGTCGCCTAACCCCAACCGACTGCCTTATAACCATATCTCCTTGTCCTGACAGCTAACCCTCATCCCCTCCAATCATAAATGTACCGGTCTCTGGAGAACTGTAAGCCAAATACCGAGCTTCCCCTATCCCAGTGATCTGCAAACTTGGCTTTCCAGCTGTTAAGGAACTACAAGTCCCACAATGCATCTGCCTTTATGAGCCATGACTGTGGCTGTCAGACTCCTGCACTGCATTGTGGGACTTGTAGTTCCAAGTTTGCAGATCACTGCCCTATCCTCACATAAGTAGCTGGAGAGAAATGCAAATGTACATTAAAAATGCATTGCAAGTGCAAATAAAAATAACAAATGTGGATTACAAGTGTGAAAGAGCGCTAAGAGTGAGGACAGCGCTTTTCCAGCAGAACTGGAGGAGGGGGTCATGTGGTGACATCATCACACTCTGCTCCTCCCACCCACAAGGGGCGTGTCTAAGCCTTGACCTGAGACACATAACAGCGTATGAGCAGCGTAGTGACACTGAGCTCGCAGCCCTGCGTAGTCACAAACGCCCTATCGTGTTATAACTCTGACTTCGTTTAGTCGTTTTCTCTCCCTCGTATCGGGAGCTGCACTTCCCTCGCAGTTTACTTTCTTGTTTCAGGTTTTGATCCGGCGTTTATCCTCCCCCAACACCTCCTCTGTTCCGCGTTCCTGTATCACACCTAAAATAAAGACAATATTACCTCTTCACAGAACCGAGTGTGATAAAAACTGTTTTCAGCTTGCGCCGCGTTTATTTAGCTACACGCGGAATAAATTAAGGAGGTGTTTTGCAGAGTAGCGGCAGGATACGTGAAGCGCCTCTCGTGTCGCGGTGTCGTCTTCGTGGTGCGCACCGCGGGGGGTTGCAAGCTGATTATTTATTTTATTTTTTTCAATGTACTGTTTTCCTTCTAATGAGCTCTGTACATGGAAATCCATTTTCTGCTGAAACATTTTCACTGCTTAGTTATTATTTTTATAAGTCGCAATTATCACTGCGAGCAATCGTAGCGCTAAAGAGGGGGGTAAAAAAGAGTGAAACGCAGTTATTTTAAAGAGTAAAAATCTGTTAACAGCATGTTACTGCTGAGAAAAGTTACACAGTCTGCCTACTAAAGTTCAGTGAGAGAAAATTGTGGTCAATAATCAAAAGGTCTGATCTCCCCAATACAGAATGATAGAAACATTTTTGTTGCTTAAAGGGAACCCAAGTTGAGAGGGGTATGGAGGCTGATATATTTATTTCCTTTTAAACAATACCAGTTGCCTGGCAGTCCTCCTTATCCTCTGCCTCTAATACTTTTAACCATAGACCCTGAACAAGCATGCAGCATATCAGGTTCTCTGACTCAGTTGACTCAAGTTCTACTGGATTAGCCCTATGCTTGTTCCAGGGTTTTGACTCAAACTCTAATTATGCCAGAAGATCAAAAGGACTGCCAAGCAACAGGCATTGTTAACAAGGAAATAAATATGGCGGCCTCCATGTCACTATCACCTCGAGTTCCCTTTAAAGGGAACCTAAAGCAAAACAAGAAAAAAGAATTGAACTTACCTGGAGCTTCTACCGGCCCCCTGTGGCTGCCCTGTGCCCGCCCTGTGCCCGCTCCGTGACAAGCCGATCCTCCTGTCACCCGCAACTACTCAATTTTGTTTTTGGGGACTGAGCCAGTCGATTGCCACTGCGTCTGGATGAAGTGGGCAGCAGAGTTCAATAGGGACTGGAGAAGTGCCAGTCTGGTCTTTGGTAGACTGCAAAGTAGGTTGTTACAGTAGTCAAGACGGGATATGAGTAGAGCATTTACAAGCATTTTCCTAGCCTCCTGTGTAAAGAAGGGACAAATGCTGGAGATTTTGAGATGGAATAAATGTGTTAATATTTGGTCTAAATGAGAGTGCAAAGTTACCCCCAGACAGCGAGCTTTAGGAGTTGAAGTTGTTGGGGTGTTTGATATGGAGGAAATTTCAGTCTCCATTTTATTGAGGAAACAGGATGACATGAATTCTTAATCAGCAGACAGACAATCTGGGACTCGAGATAATAGTATAGAGAGGTCCGGAGCTGAGAGATTTGGATTTCATCAGGGTTTAGCGGTTATTGCAAACCAAAACGTATTAACTGTCCCAGGCTATGAGCATGCACGAAGAAGAGAAGAGGTCCTAGAATGAAACCTTGTGGTACACCAACAGAGAGAGAGGTTCTCTCTCAGCAGTGGTTGCATCTGCTATCTCCACTTCTGGGATCTTCAAGAGAGACCACCTGGGGGACATCCTGAGGAAAGGTCCATCAATTCCTCATGAAATCCTGTTGGTGTGGAGCACACAAATGGAAATATTGAACCATGGTGAGGCAATGTTGGTACCATTGCAGGAATGGTGGCATCACAGGCCCCATTAGGAGATGGTTGCCCTCTACTCCTCATAGCCATGCCCAAGTTCCAGCCACACCTGTTCCTTTTCAAAGTTTGTGTCAGTATTTTGACATCTGTTGTTTGATTGGCCATTATCGGCTTGTTAAAGACAACATTTAATGGCAAGGATCAGTAGCAAGTCAGGAGTCCAGGCCAGTCCATAGTGCACCGGTTACCACCCAGCTGTCAGCCATCTTGTTTGATCCAACTGCTCATCCATAAACCTTGGAAAGACTTCAAAGAGCGAAAGAGAAGCGAAAGAGACAAAAGTCTTTCTTCCACACTTGGTATTCTCGGCTAACACCTCACATCGTGTTATTTTTAGTATTTAGGTGTCATTCTGAGTTTTCTCTGCAGAAGGAAGGAATGAGATTTGACATTGCGGTCTCCCTGCTGATTGGCACTCGCCGGCCGCACCTTTCACCGAGTGTGGACGTCTGGTAATGCGGTCTGAGGCCAGCTGTCACCGGGGCGGCCTGTCGGTGAAGAGAGCTTGTCTTCCGTCTACTAACAAAACAACACTGAAGGTCCGCTGTGTCTTTCTGCAAATTATGTTTGGACAAATCCTCAGGCAGGTGACACAGAGGCACTGCGGGTTTCAGCAGCAAAGAATACAAAAGTACAGGCGAGTTATTGAAATCTCCGCGAGGTCGCAGGGCCGTGTTTATTCATAAACAGCGAGTGAGGCGTCCGAATAGCCTCTGCCTAGGAAAACAACACAAAATACTCCTACATGACGAGCTCGTGTCTCATGTAATATATTCTTATCTCACCTCAAAATCAACACTACAGTATCTCACAGAGGTGAGCACACCCGTCAGTCATTCAGTAGAAAAATACATACATTCACCTAAAGGATTATTAGGAACACCTGTTCAATTTCTCATGAATGCAGTTATCTAATCAACCAATCACATGTCAGTTGCTTCGATGCATTTAGGGGTGTGGTCCTGGTTGAGACAATCTCCTAAACTCTAAATTGAATGTCAGAATGGGAAAGAAAGGTGATTTAAGCAATTTTGAGCGTGGCATGGTTGCTGGTGCCAGACGGGCTGGTCTGAGTATTTCACAATGTGCTCAGTTACTGGGATTTTCACGCACAACCATTTCTAGGGTTTACAAAGAATGGTGTGAAAAGGGAAAAACATCCAGTATGCGGCAGTCCTGTGGGCGAAAATGCCTTGTTGATGCTAGAGGTCAGAGGAGAATGGGCCGACTGATTCAAGCTGATAGAAGAGCAATGTTGACTGAAATAACCACTCGTTACAACCAAGGTGTGCACTGTGCAGCAAAGCATTTGTGAAGCTACAGAAGACCCCACCGGGTACCACTCATCTCCACTACAAATAGGAAAAAGAGGATACAATTTTCACAAGCTCACCAAAATTGGACAGTTGAAGACTGGAAAAATGTTGCCTGGGCTGATGAGTCTCGATAGTCAGAATTTGGTGTAAACAGAATGAGAACATGGATCCATCATGCCTTGTTACCACTGTGCGTGGTGTAATAGTGTGGGGGATGTTTTCTTGGCACACTTTAGGCCCCTTAGTGCCAATTTGGCATTGTTTAAATGCCTCGGGCTACCTGAGCATTGTTTCTGACCATGTCCATCCCTCATGACCACCATGTACCCATCCTCTGATGGTTACTTCCAGCAGGATAATGCGCCATGTCACAAAGCTCCAATCTTTTCACATTGGTTTCTTGAACATGACAATGAGGTCACTGTACTAAAATGGCCCCCACAGTCACCAGATCTCACCCCAATAGAGCATCTTTGGGATGTGATGGAACGGGAGCTTCGTGCCCTGGATGTGCATCCCACAAATCTCCATCAGCTGCAAGATGCTATCCTATCAATATGGGCCAACATTTCTCAAGAATGCTTTCAGCACCTTGTTCAATCAATGCCACGTAGAATTAAGGCAGTTCTGCAGGCGAAAGGGGGTCAAACACCGTACTAGTATGGTGTTACTAATAATCCTGAGTGTATATTTACATAGATCCTGTTACACACATCCAATTTGGATTGGCCGTTACCACCTCTATGTAGTATGAGGCCCAGCAAGCATTGACTACTATGTACAGATTGTGCAGGTAAGCCCTCATACTACACGGAAGGAGTAAAATTGGCCAATCAAAACTGTAGGTGTGTACCAGGCTTAGCCTTATTTGCAGTCATCTCAGCACAATTTCTGCCGTATTGATTTGTTTTCTTCTTTTTCTTCGCAAATTCTACAGTAAAATCAGACGGATAGCAGAGGAGCAAAAGTTCAGCTTCTTTCTGTAACTTTTCCTCTGTTCAGTGAGGCTGCAGTGTCTTTCTGTAACTTCTCCTCTGTTCAGTGAGGCTGCAGTGTCTTTTCTGTAACTTTTCTGAGGTGATGAAAGCTTTCATCTACAGAGGCCCAGGAACTAAGGGAGTCCCCTGTAGTATGGAACAGACAGAAAACAATCAATGGCTGCATATTCCTGAGTGATACCCGGCGGTGACCTCACAAACGGCAACTTACAGAGGAGCCACAATGACAAATATATAAAATGCAGTATATTATCAAGCACACCCATTATTACAGTCATTTCCTGGTTTCAGCATCAGGAACACTTCCTATATCTACGGATTGTTGTATATTGGTGTGTAGCCCCACCCTCCCAGTGATGTCACAGCCTAGGCTGTTTAGCTGTGGGGGATTCATCCCCAGAGCATTCTGGAGTACCAGTTGTTGTTTCCACTGGCTTTGAAATTCTCAGAAGCAAACATTCCGCAGAGCTGCAGCTGCCAGCACTAGAGATGTTGTCACCAGTGATAAATCATAGTAGACAAAAACTTGGAGTTAAAGAGAAACTCCGACCAAAAATTGACCTTCATTCCAATCAGTAGCTGATACCCCCTTTTACATGAGAAATCTATTCCTTTTCAACCCAACATGGGTCGGCTACAGTCCTATTTTCTGAAGCACATATAGATCAAATAAAAAGAGAGACAGCTTCCGATAAGATTTTACTGCAGGGAAGTTCAAATGGTCATTATCTCTGCTTTGTTTTATAGTTTAAAAGGCAGAGAGTAGTTTGAAAACTGCAAATAAGACAAAATGATGCAGTGTAATAAAAATAAAAAGGAGACTCATATCTTCGCTACTAACGTTCTATTCATTATCCGCACTACACCTACAATTCATTATATCATGTTTGTTTGTTTTTCTAGCTTCAGTATCACTTTAAAGGACAACTGTAGAGAGGGGTATGGGGAGGCTGCCATATTTATTTCATTTTAATCAATACCAGTTGCCTGGCTGTCCTGCTGATCTATTTGGCTGCAGTAGTGTCTGAATAACACCAGAAACAAGCATGCAGATAATCTTGTCAGATCTGACAATCATGTCAGAAACACCTGACCTGCTGCATGCTTGTTCAGGGGGTGTGGCTAAATGTATTAGAGACAGGATAGCCAGGCAACTGATATTGCTTAAAAGGAAATAAACATGGCAGCCTCCACATACCTCTTGCTTCAGTTTTCCTGTAAGTAGGTATAAAAAAAAAGTTTTGTAAAAATAATACTTTTTAATGGCTAACTAATAAAGTAAAATTATGCAAGCTTTCATGATTTAACTTTATCAGTTAGGCATTAATAGGTATTACTTTTACAAAACTTTGGTTTTTCTACCTACATAATTTGTTTGGCTAACACGGTACAGAAACTTTTTTCCTACTATTCCCATCCTTTAAATGGATATATTTCTTATTTTCAAATGTTAATATGAAGGAAAATGGATAGAAAGGACCAGTGTGGTTTAAATTATAAAACAGCATATTTTTGTTATGAAATCTTTATGGTGTGCGTGACTAGGGGCGTGATGGGGGCGTGACTAGGGGTGTGATGGGGGCATGACTAGGGGTGTGGCAGGGGCATGACTAAGGGTGTGATGGGGGCGTGACTATGGGTTGTGGTGGGGCGTGACTAGGGGTTGTGATAGGGGCGTGACTAGGGGTGTGGTTAGAGGTGTGGGTCAAGTGTACCTCTTTCTGATCTCAAAAAGTTGGGAGGTATGTAAACATTGGTGTAAGGAGATGCAATTGCCCATAGTAAATCTATTTACTGTCTCGCTATTTCCTACATTAGAATGCTTTTATCGTAAACTCCAAGGGACCAGGAAAAGTAGTTTACTATATCAGAATTGGTCATACATATACAGACGCACTTCCTGAGACATGAGGACTGAGTTTACTATATCCAGAGGTTCACTATATCAGAATTGACTATAATGAGATTGTTCTGTATGTTGCTCGAGCAGAACTATGGCTACATGACCCTTTATTTATACATAAATCTAATATACTACAGGGGACTCCCTCCTGTGCCTGTGCTTCTGTAGACTCCAGAACGTCGCCTCTTTTACAGGAAACCAGAGAGGAACGCTTTGGCACAAAATAAACATGTCCCCCGATAGATTTTACAAAATAAATACTATACCTGGTATTGTCACCGCTCTGGAGTGCCGTTTTTTGTGTTTGTTTTTTTACTAAAACTCCATGCAAAACACAGTCCATCAGAAAAGCATATTATTTAGTGGGCTGTGTGCGAAATGAAATCACTATTTCTAAAAACCTCTTATGACTAACAGATATAGATTAATAAAAAACATTTTTCAATATACCCTTACATTAGCAGCTCCGCCCATCTCATCTCAGCTATCTGTGATGCAGCAAGTATACAGAACAGGAAAGCAGAGCCAGCAGGAGGCAGGCTTAGGCTTGGAAAGACATCAGAGAAGACACACTCAACTATAATCATTCCTGAGCAAAACCAGACTAAATGCTCAGTGGGGGATTTTATCAGGGCTGATAACAAGCAGGCTGAGCAGTGAAGGATGAAACAGAGAGCAGAGTAGGTGTTTTCTCTAATGTTCCCACTTATATATATGGTAAAATACATGGGGGGGGGGCTTTAAAGTGTACCCCAGATGAACCTTGGGTATGAAAGTGCATACCTACCTAAGAAGATAGAAGCCTCTGCATCCTACACAGACTTACCCCGCTGTTCTCCGGAACCCCGGATGGCCCCTCTGAAGAATACTGCCAAGGGTGTGTTTGTAGAAACATCAGGGCCACGCCTCTCTTCAGGCGTTAGCATACTGCAGCTGCTCGAGTGTGGGCACACCTGTGGGTTCCATGCTATGGTGCAGGCGGCACTCGTGCCAGAAGAGGGGCGTGGCCTGACGGGTTTCGGGAGTCTGCATGTGGTAAAGGCTCTTGGCCACCTTGTCCTCACATTCTGCCGTGGTGCAGAGAAGGCTTTGGACAGAGGTACAGTCACATGGGGAGTGGGAGGGACCAGCAATCAGGGAGTAGCCACTGTCACAGTGATGTCGCTGGGAAATGCTTTATGGCAGGTAAGTATGGATTTTATGTTACTGCAGAACAGTGTCAGTTCCCTTGCCGTAGATCTATAGGTGCTCGGCGTATAACACACATAAAGGGACGCTATAAAGCATAGAATGGAATGAAATATATGAACGTTGCCGCAAGCCGGGGATCGCCGCAATCAGCGTCAGTCACACGAGGGAATCGCACCTTCTACAAGCGAAGGCAATCGTCCGGATAATGCACAGCGAGGAATCTCACGTGCCCTCTCTGGCGTTCTGCGATTCGGCCTCACAGATTGGCGAGGAAGACCCACGTGGCAGCGATGTATAATAATCCTCGTTTTATAGACCGTTATCTCGTCTAACAAGCTAATGAACTCGTAACTTGTGATGAGCTGAAAAGCCAAGTCGGATGTTCGCCGCCGCCGCCGTACGCCATCATTACAGCCGCCGCTTCCACGAGACAAGGCGTAATGGCTGGTAATTATTCCATACATCCTCTTCAATGGCGCCCCACATTACTCCGCGCTCCGCATCTGAGGAAAAGAGCGCTCAGCTGTACCCTGCAGGGTGATCGATAACATGGGGTAGATTACATGGAACAAAGCCCTGGTCTCTCCCTTTAATATGTATGTATATATATATATATTCCTGCCTTGTCCTGCATGGCTCTTGGAGGCGTCCCTTGTCTACATGCGGCCAGATGAGGACAGAACTCACCGGATGGGCCGTCATTTCTGCTACTGGCCCTCACCAATTAACTTTTCTACCAGGAGATAATTTTTCAACTTATCTAAAAAAATAAAATTTTAGCACAAAAATGCCAAAAAGTAGGTAAAAAAAGGAATATCCAACTTACAGTATTCTGAGGAATTACTTGGAGGGTAGTTTGGAAAATATCCCCTTGAAGAAAACACAGGAGGAAAGATAACAGGCTATGGTTGTTGTGTTACATTATAAATACAATATAACGTGTAGAGATGGGGTGAGGCCGGCATATTATTATTATTATTAGTATTAGTATTATTGATTTATAACGCACCAATATAGTCCATCATGTGTGTCTGCCATCCTCTTCCTCCGCTGTGCCTTCAAACGTTGTCATGTTTTCCATATTCATGACTGTTCTGCTCTGAGGTATAGGTCTATAGATGGCCATGTGTCCCCCAGATTGTAAGCTCGCAAGGGCAGAGACCTCCTCCTACTGTTTCTTATTTTGTCGTAATATATCATATGTTAACCAATTCTATTGATATTTCCAACCACACAATAACTATGTACATATTTGTACTTGTATTGCTGGATGTCATGATCGCACAGTGTCCTGAACGTCTCATGTATGTATGTTCCCCAATGTTTGTTTTGTACTATGTACAGCGCTACGGAAGATGTTGGTGCTATATAGATAATAAAATCATGTGAGAAGACACATGGGGAATATGAGGGCTGCAAGGCGGTCTACAAAAGGCAAATGATGTCCATGAACTCCCACCACTTGTATCAAGGAAAATAGTTAATCCGCCTTTTGCTCTGTCAGGTCTCTGGGTTGGCCTGAAGTACTCCATTTCACTAATAGTAGAATAGCTGCTGCCAGATTCATGTCTTTTAGAAACGTTCGGTCAGAAACATCATCTGGACACTCCCTGAAGGGCAGACCACTCTCTGAATTACCGTTTATGAGAAATTCAACTCACAAGTCGGTAATTTACCTCACTAGTTGGTAATTAACCTCACAAGCCTGTAATTTACCTCACTAGTCGCTGATTTACCTCACAAGTCTGTAATTTAACTTACTGCCCTAAAATTTACCTCATTAGTTGGTAATTTACCTCACTAGTCAGTGATTTACCTCACAAGTCGGTAATCTAACTTACTAGCCTGAAATTTACCTCATTTAGTCGGTAATTTACCTCACTAGTCGGTGATGTACCTCAGAAGTCGATAATTTACCTCACTAGTCGGTGATTTAACTCACAAGTCAGTAATTTACCTCACTAGGTGGTGATTTACCTCAGAAGTCGGTAATTTACCTCACTAGTCGTTGATTTTCCTCACAAGTCAGTAATTTACCTCACAAGTCGGTAATTTACCTCAGAAGTCGGTAATTTACCTCAGTAGTCGGTAATTTACCTCACTAGTCGTTGATTTTCCTCACAAGTCAGTAATTTACCTCACAAGTCGGTAATTTACCTCAGAAGTCGGTAATTTACCTCAGTAGTCGGTAATTTACCTCACTAGTTGGTGATTTACCTCACAAGTCCGTAATTTACCTCACTAGTTGGTGATTTACCTCACTTTGTCTGTGATTTACCTCACTTTGGCCTCGATTCATAAACAGCAGTGCGATAACAAAAATCTTGTCGGGAAAATACCGCACTCGGTATTTTCCCGGTCTGTGTGCTAATTCATAAAGATTTCCCCAGCTGCCCTTGGAGGTCGGTAAATTACCGCAGCCCATTGAGCGGTAGAGTAGAGCAGTGTCCCGATTCCCTCTTTGCTCTGCAGAAATGAATCACAGAGACGGCTCTCTCTGGCTCTCCCACTGATGACTCAGACAGATGAGTCACACAGTCTTTCCCTGCCTGCAGAAATTACTCACACAGCCGGCTCTTACCACTGATGACTCAGACAGATGAGTCACACAGTCTTTCCCTGCCTGCTGAAATGATTCACACAGAGGGCTTTCTGGCTCTCTCCACAGATGAATCAAACAGACTTTCGGATCTCTGCACTTTGCATTAATCAGAGTTGTCAGAGCTGTCGGTAACTTGTTAAGACCTCACCAGAGGTGTCGGTAACTACCGCCAGGCTTACCGCATGTTGAAGGCTTTATGAATTGACATTTGCTGACAATTTACTGACATGTGTTGTCGGTAACTGCAGCCAAGTCGGTAATTTAGCTCCCTGGTCGGTAATGTCAGCTTTTCATGCGGTAACAGCCTTTATGAATTGACATTTTGCTAAGTGGTCGGTAAAGTCTGCTGTTTTCAGCATTACCGCATGAGGTAATGCTTTATGAATCGAGGCCATTGTCTGTGATTCACCTCACTAGTTGGTGATTTGCCTCAGAAGTCGGTAATTTACCTGACTAGTCAGTTATTTGCCTCAGAAATCGGTGATTTACCTCTCTACTCTGTGATTTACCTCAAAAGTTGGTAATTTACCTCACTAGTCGGTGATTTACCTCAGAAGTTGGTAACTTACCTCACTAGTCGGTGATTTACCTCACTAGTCGGTGATTTACCTCACTAGTCTGTGATTTCAGCTTGCCATGCGGTAACAGTTTCCACATGTTATTTGATAAAATCACCCGTTTTCCGCTTTAGTGAATGCGTTGATGCTTATTGAATTGAAGCCATTGTGCGATTCATGCATATGTTTCATGCCTCACATCTCCTCCTCCTCCCCGACTCTCCTCCTGCGGATATTAAAGTCAGTTGCGCACCTTCTTGGCGTTCCCCAGGGTGCGCTGTCATTTCTGCACGGAGAAGTGCTTAATATGATACCAGCTGTGCTTTGTACCGTTTTGTCTTTGAGTGTTACATAAAGTAGAAACATAGATAAGAGTTTAGCTATTAATGCAATCTATTACTCATTAACACGTTAACGCTGTCAACATCTCTATTCCCCAAAGACCTATTGTGCAATTTAGTGCGGAGCCGGGGCCTGCGACGCCGTGCCTGCCGATTTATTCCTATAGCAAGGAAATGTACTTAAAATAATCCAAACATGATTACGAGATCGGGGGGAAACGCACGCCAAACGTTACAGAGCGATTATGAGGCTGATGGAAGAATCTCCGGGGTGACGCCGAAAGCAAGGACTTATCGCAGAGCGACAGAATGCTGAATACTGCATTGTTTGTATCCGGAATAGAGAGCTTAAAGAGGCACTGTAGTGTCATACAGTACAATGATTCTCACAGACTCATTCTGATGACATGAGTCTGCCAGCTGGTTGCAGAGAAATCTTTATATTGAATGGACCTCATGGACTTCTGAAAAAACTCCACAGCTTTGGAAATGCTGTAAAGACTCTCAGCAGTCATAGTCGATCACAGAGAACCTTTGTATAAGATCAGGGGGAGGAGTCTGATGACGACATCATCGCACTCTGCTCAGCTACACAAACACACAATCCTCCCTTTTCATTGGATTAGTCAATTCCAACTCTTCATGACCATATGTACTTCTGCACGCCAGATGTGTATGTCGATCATGGCTTCTTTCAGCTGTTGCACAGGCATGCTCACAGATTCACATACACTGTCTATCCATCTTGCCTCTGCCTCCCTCTTCTTCTTTTGCCCTTCATTTTTCCAACCATCAGATTCATCTTTATTATCGCCAAGCACACCGATTGGTGTGCCCGGAATTGCTTGTGGTTCACATGGCAAATGGCAGAACACGAACATATAACACACGGCAAGCATAAGCAAGGCAAAGCAAAACATACAGGCAAACATATAGAGCAACGCGATTAAAGTCTTGGGAGAGTCCGTTTACAGCTGTGAGGAAGGGTTGCCCTTGGGGCTAGAGTGTCACAGTGATGTAGGGGGTGGGGGGCTTGAGTTCAGTGAGTTCAACAGGAGAACTGCTTGGGGGAAGAAGGTGTTCATGCGCCTGGTGGTTTTGGAGGGGATGGATTTGAAACGGTGTCCCAATGGAGGGGTCTCGAAGTAGCGTCTGCCCGGGTGGGAGGGATCGAGTAAAATCTTGGAGGCCCTTGTCTTCATTCTCGTGGAGTAGAGATCTGGCGAGGGCAGGTGGGCGCCGATGATCTTTTCTGCTACGTTTATCACTCTGTGGAGTTTGTATTTGTCCCTAGCGGTTGCTCCTGCATACCAGACGATGATGGAGCAGCAGAGGATAGACTCGATGGTCGCGGGTGTAAAAGCTGGTAAGCAGTTCCTGTGAAATACCGAATTTCTTCAATTGGCGTAGGAAGAATAACCTCTGCTGTGCTTTCTTCTGAGTTCTGGTAGTGTTCACCCCCTATTTGAGGTTGCTTGTTAAGGTTGTTCCTAGGAACCGTATGCTTTGAACTCTGGAGACCTCAGACCCATCGATGAACACAGGGCAGGAGGGAGTTTCCGGAAGTTCACGATCAGTTCCGCGGTCTTAGCCGTATTGAGAACAAGATTGTTGTCCTTGCACCAATGTATGTCGATCATGTCAATCATGAAGGATTTCTCCAAAGAATCCAGTCTTCTCATTATGTGACCAAAGTGTTTGAGTTTTAATAGTAGTATCAGCCCTTCTAGTGAACACACTCTGGCCTTATTTATGTAAGTATGACTGGTTAGATCTTCTGGCAGTCCAGGGAACAATAGCTTTCTCCACACCCACAGTTCAAAAGCATCAATTGTTCTACGCATGACCTCATTTATAGTCCAACTATCACAGCCATATGTTACTACTGGGAAGACCATGGCTCTAACTGTCCTGATCTGTGTTGGTAAAGTGACATCTCTGTCCTCTAGGTTCTTGTCCAAACTAGCTTTCCTTCCAAGCAACAAGCATCTCTGCCATCCCAGGAAGAGGAAGTTTGTAAAAGTAGCCATACACCTAGTGATTTTGCTTTGATTGACTAAGCAATAAACTTTATTGGGCAATCAACTTCAGTGTGGTTGATCGAATGTTGATCGACTAGTGAGTGGCCCACATACTGCCAGCGAGATCCTCTGTAATTGTCCTTCACATTCAATCTGAACACTGCTACATTCATGACCACCTTTACAACTTGTATTTTCTCCATCTATTTGTAGATGGTTGATTGGAGCATATGAATCGAACCATTTTTTGACACGTTAGTAAGGTTAGTCTGACACACCCACCGAGCGATTTTCACGCAGACCGCGCTTACCACAGTTGTGCAATAAAGGTTTCTGTAGCACTTCCAAGTTTACTACTCATGTTGCATATCTGTGGATTTGTAGTGCCTTGCTAAATGCAAATATGCAATCCATTACTTGGTACAATCTACGGGCATTCAGAGGCTCAAGAAACGTATTTGACTGGTGCCGGGTCTAATAGCTATAAAGGGACTCAGCAATGGAATGGGGGCTTCTGAAGGACCCAGAAACCACCAGATCATTCAGAGTCTCTCCACTACTGAGGTAAGTATCTAACGTTTTTATTCATAAATTACCTCATGTACCCTTAAATTCAAATTCTATGCAGATTGGAAGGGACAAATGCAATCCCTGACAATTTTTATTGGCCCAACTCCAATCTGAATGGCATTTTGTAGCGATCTGTGTCAGCACACAGAGATAATCTGATTGTTGATGATCTGCAGAATCATCACCAATACAGATGTATACTCGATTATGGATGATCTGCAGAATCACCAATAATACAAGTATGACTAACCTCTGGACACCTAATGAGTTAATGTATTTGATGAACTGTAGGCTATCTCCCGAGGAGCGGGAGATATAAGCGGCTCGGCCAAGAGCCACCTGAGGGGCAGGTGGCCCTGGGCAGTGCAGAAACTATCTCTTGATAGTGAGTAACCAGGGATAACAGTATTAGATGGTGAACTGTAGTGCAGCCAGAGGAAGGGACCACTGGCTGCTAACAGGCCGGACTCTTTGAGGAGCGGGAGTCCTGGTTGCAGCTGACACCTGATGGAATGGTGTCACTGCTAATACTGATAGACTGAACACTTCAGGGAGAGTGACAGCTAGGATAGTCGGGCAGGCCAGGTCGGCAACACACGAGCAGATGAGGTACAGAGACAGAAGACTGATTCGGTAACCGGTACAGGCAGAGTCTAGCAACAGGTAGACAGATATGCAGAGGTACTGAATCAGAAGGCACGAGAAAGGTCGACAGAGCAAATAGTCATAACATATAAATATAACAGAGTCCTAGACTGGGGTGTGAGCTCCTTGATCTCGACACCCGGGGACTAGTCTAGAGTATAACACAGTAATGACACAGAGTCCCTAAGCTTGGGTGTGAGGTCCTTGGTCACAACACCCTGGAACTGGTCTAAAGTATAACACAGCAATGACACAGTATCCCTAAGCTTGGGTGTGAGGTCCTTGGTCACAACAGCCTGGAACTGGTCTAAAGTATAACACAGCAATGACACAGTATCCCTAAGCTTGGGTGTGAGGTCCGTGGTCTTAACACCCTGGAACTGGTCTAAAGTATAACACAGCAATGACACAGTATCCCTAAGCTTGGGTGTGAGGTCCGTGGTCTCAACACCCTGGAACTGGTCTAAAGTATAACACAGCAATGACACAGTATCCCTAAGCTTGGGTGTGAGGTCCGTGGTCTCAACACCCTGGAACTGGTCTAAAGTATAACACAGCAATGACACAGTATCCCTAAGCTTGGGTGTGAGGTTCGTGGTCTCAACACCCTAAAACTGGTCTAACATATAACACAATCGTATTCTGGCTAAGTGTGAATTCCCAGGTCCTCCTGGTTCTAACACACTGTGGGATCTGACTGGTCTGAATGCTCACACGTAAGTATTCGCAACGGCAGACAACCAGCAACTGACAGGCAAGAAGTATATATAGAACAGCGCTCCTCAGCGGCGCCCAGCCCCACTTAGCCAATCCCCTACTACGCTGGGAACAGCTGATCGTCCTGATCAGCTGATCCCTCTCCCATTGGTATAAAGGTCCTGCCTCCTAGCCCGCGCGCGTAGCTCTCCATCTGTGTGCACTACTAGGCTCAGACACACCAGACGCATGCTGCTATGCGGAAACCGCCGGTCTGAACGCGGAGACAGCCGCCTCGCTGCCAGACCGCGCGGCGGTGTCTCCGCAATCCATTACACATGTGCAATATATTTGCGTCTGATGCATAATTATTTGCATGTCATTGACCTAGGGATGAGCAAAATAGTCGTGCGTGAAGGGGAGGGTGTTGGCAGGAAGGTCGCCCAGGAACGGCGGCAGATCCCCCCGCGCAGCCGCACCACTGCGCACAGCTCCTTCTTTCCTTTGGGAGGGGTAAATCAGTTTTATTGTCTCATCGGGATCTGACTGGAATACCTGATAAGCCGAGGCACGATAGTGAGACATGCAGGGCTTCCATTCAATTTGCGTTCGCTGCCAGTAATGCGTCTCGACGCTCATTAGCCGCGGCAGCAATCTGGAGAGGAGAGTGATGGAGGGCCTCGCTATCCATAACGTTAATAACACGTTCATTACAGGCAGATGTTTATTTGCCAGTTAAATGTAAGGAAGCCTTTTCCGCGTTCTCATCTGCGGGGTAAATTGTTTTGCATTAGCCGCGCTCCTCGCCTCGCCTACGCTTTGTTGTCGGCACAAAAACCAAACAATAAAAACATTTTCTCCCGGCCTGGGCTTTAAACAAACAGTCTGGAGGGAGGAAGAGGGAGCCGATGGCCTCTCAGCGTTCAGACGTGGGCGCTCGGTGACCCGTGCTTGCCGCCGGACCGCGGGAAGATGCCTCGCAATTGGGAGGACGCCGCAATGCTTTAACCACCAATCAAACGTAAAGGTGGAACCGCGGCGCAGATCCGGGGAAAGTCTGGCTGTAGATTGTCCTCTCAACGGAACTTCTGCAACAAAAGTGGACCAGCCCCCCCCCCCCCCTTCTCTGCCTCTCCCACCAGCATTCAGCCCGCTAGATTCCTGAGTTACATTCTGCAGAAATGTCCATACCACAATCTCCCAGACTAATGCCTAGTACACACGATGCAATTTCCTGTCAGATTGACAGTCAAATTGATTTCCAATCGTTTTTCTGATCGATTTTTACCGATCACTTCTGTACATAATTGAGCAGAAAAACAATCGTAAATCAAACGGGGAGCATCCCTTCCTCCGATAGCAGGCTTGTTATGGTTGGAGGAAGTCATGATGATATGTGACACCTGGCTGATGGGAACCTGAACCATGGAGGTCCCCAGGAGGCGGGGTGTGAATGTAGGGGGGTGTCCATAAAGGGTTTGGAGAAGGGGAGGCATGGTTTGTAGTGACACCTCTGCATTGGGCAGAATAGGATCTACAGGTGGCCATACATGGGCTGAATCCAAAACACTTATAACTAGGCTCCTCGGGGGACGGATAACTCGGCTCCTCGGGGGACGGATAACTCAGCTCCTCGGGGGATGGATAACTCTGCTCCTCGGGGGACGGACTTCTCACATTTTTCTAAAGCTCTAGTAATGGGAGTAAATGAAAAAAGGAGCAATCCACAGAACAGAAGGCTCTTTCCATCCTAAAAAGGTGGCACTTATGGTGTATGACCCTTCTAGACGGACAACCGGCATTTAAGGGATGAAATTGAAATTGGCTCCCATAGCAAATAGAGATGTGTATTCATCTCACTAAAACTAGTAACAGTAACGTTCTGTTAAATGGATAAAATATTGGGCCAGAACTGGCAACAGATCTCAAGCGAGCATCGTAGCCCCGCCCTCTGAAAAAATGACGCTTTAGCCAAACTGTAAGGAAGATGGAGAGACTCTGCGGCACAAATTATATGAATGCTTTATTACCCCTCGAATTAGCCCGGCGTTCAATCATCCCATTACTTAGTCTTAATAGAGCCCATTAAAAGCAAATTCATAATTCATTATTCAGCTAATACTGGATCTGATATGGCAGGAGGGGCTAGCGGGATAAGGGGAGCACTCACATTCTTCTAGAGGGGTGGGGGGAATAATGCTTACATGCACAACAGTCCCCTCCTATTCCATGTGCAGCCCCTTCTTCCATCTGTATCATCCATGTACAACAGCCTCCCTCCCATTCCATGTGCAGCCCCCTCTTCCTTGTGTATCATCCATGTACAGCAGCACCCTCCCATTCCATGTGCAGCCCCCTCTTTTATGTGTATCATCCATGCACAGCAGCCCCCTCCCATTCCATGTGCTGCCCCCTCTTCCATGTGTAACATCCATGCACAGCAGCCTCTCCCATTCCATGTGCAGCCCCCTCTTCCATCTGTAACATCCATGTAAAACAGCCTCCCTCCCATTCAATTTGCTGCCCCCTCTTCTATGTGTCACGTCCATGTATAGCAGCCTTCCTCCCATTCCATGTGCAGCCCCCTCTTCCATCTGTATCATCCATGTACTGCAGCCCCTCTCACATTCCATGTGCAGCCCTCTCTTCCATGTGTATCATCCATGTACAGCAGTGCCAATCCCATTCCATGTGCAGCCCCCTCTTCCATGTGTAACATCCATGTACAGCATCCCCCTCCCATTGTATGTGCAGCCCCCTCCCATCCCATGTGTAACATCTATGTACAGCAGCCCCTCCCATTCCATGTGCAGCCCCCTCTTCCATGTGTAACATCCATGTACAGCAGCTCCTCCCATTCCATGTGCAGTCCCCTCTTCCATGTGTAACATACATGTACTGCAGCCCCTCCCATTTCATGTGCAGCCCCCTCTTCCATGTGTATCATCAATGTACAGCAGCCCCTCCCATTCCATGTGCAGCCCCCTCTTCCATGTGTATCATCCATGTACAGCAGCCCCCTCATCCATTTGTGGGCCCCTCTTGTTATCAGTTGCCCCTAGTCCCTGGCCTATGTCACCTTTCCAAACATCAGGCTTTGTTTGCAGTTCTGGTTTTCTTTGTGTCTCTTCCTCACATTACATTATAATAAATAAACAAGCATACCAGGCGTACAATAGTATATGTGTAAATAGAATGAATTAACCCACGGAGGGGAAATCTATTATGTTGCCCGGAGGGGATGTGGGGATGAGCGGAGTGTTTGTGGTTATTGTGCTGCGATATTATTGAGTCATTTTCTGCTTGTTACGGAATAAATCATCCCGTGTGTGACGGCCGGAAGGAAACACGGACGGTATTCAGTCCAATGACCTGGAATCTTATATCTGTTAGCATGCGGCCATTACACCGGCAGAGCGGTCCATGGCGGAGCGCTGTGTGTGCGGGAGAGAAATGTGCGATTATTTGTGTGTGGCACGGACCCTCGCCGGGCCGGTAGCTGCCAGACGCTTCCCTCCTGGTTATTTGTGTGTGGCATGGACCCTCCTGGTTATTTGTGTGTGGCATGGACCCTCGATGGGCCGGTAGCTGCCGGACGCTTCCCTCCTGGTTATTTGTGTGTGGCACGGACCCTCGCCGGGCCGGTAGCTGCCCGACGCTTCCCTCCTGCTTATTTGTGTGTGGCATGGACCCTCGCCGGGCCGGTAGTTGCCGGACGCTTCCCTCCTGCTTATTTGTGTGTGGCACGGACCCTCGCCGGGCCGGTAGCTGCCCGACGCTTCCCTCCTGCTTATTTGTGTGTGGCATGGACCCTCGCCGGGCCGGTAGTTGCCGGACGCTTCCCTCCTGCTTATTTGTGTGTGGCACGGTCCCTCGCTGGGCCGATAGCTGCCGGACGCTTCCCTCCTGTTTATTTGTGTGTTGCACGGACCCTCGGCAGGCCAGTAGCTGCCAGACGCTTCCCTCCTGTTTGTATGTGGCACGGACCCTTGCCGGGCCGGTGGCTGCCGGAAGCTTCTGTCCTGTTTGTGTGTGGCACGGACCCTCGCTGGGCCGGTATCTGCTGGACGCTTCCCTCCTGTTTATTTGTGTGTCGCACGGACCCTCGCCGGGCCGGTATCTGCTGGACGCTTCCCTCCTGTTTATTTGTGTGTCGCACGGACCCTCGCCGGGCCGGTAGCTGCCGGAAGCTTCCCTCCTGGTTATTTGTGTGGCGCACAGACCTTTGCCGGGCCGGTAGCTGCCGGAAGCTTCTGTCCTGTTTGTGTGTCGCACGGACCCTCGCCGGGCCGGTAGCTGCCGGACGCTTCCCTCCTGTTTATTTGTGTGTGGCACGGACCCTCGCCGGGCCGGTAGCTGCCGGACGCTTCCCTCCTGTTTATTTGTGTTTCCTCTGCAGCGATATCGTGCATTTCAATCTCATATTCTATTGGAAAATCATCAGTAGAGATCTCTTCATCTCACATAAATGACTATGATGGCTTTGAAGGTTGATTGAAATGTAGAGGAGGAATGAGAACAGATGGACGGCGGGAGGAATGATGCAGATGAGGCCAGAATTAGTTGCAAGGAATTGTTTTATTGCCCAAAGACGAGAAACGTTTCCTCTCCTGCTCGTCATTCCTCGTCACCCTTCTACTGCGCTTATTTATACTGCTGACCCCCAAAGTGTCATTTCTCTGTGACCCCCAAGTGTCATTGTTGTCTGACCCTACTACTTCTTCTGTGGCCCCCCCAAGAGTTACTGTTCTCTGGCACCCCCTATGAAAAGAAACAAGAGGAGTTGGCTTACCTCAACAATGACGATTCATGTAACAAATAAATTCTATTATGCGTTGGCAATGCGTTTCGTGGGGCTGTGGCCACTTCCTCAGGCCAATTATGTAGATTGAGTGTGGAAGGCTAATATGAGCCAAGAGATGAGCGCCTCGGAGAGCGTTGGGTATAGTGCAGTATTAGTGAGGCCTATTTATAACATTGAGTCTCAAGCAACCAGAAAGCCCACTTATCCGGCATCACCCGATCCCCGTCAGTGCCGGATAACCAATATTCTCTATATATAATCTTCCTATGTGATAATTGGGTAACACAAGCAACAACCCCCCTCCGATCTGTCCCCTGAATACAGCTGATCTAAATAACAAGCAGGTACAGAACAGCCCAACACAGACAGGAAGCTGGTGATCATTTCTTTGGAGCGCAGTAAATAAGCTGTATAGCCTTTTAGTGCCATCGGTGGCTGGCTGATTGTCTTGCTGAATAATGTATCTGCAGACAGAGGCCAGGAATCGGAGTCATTCTCCAGCTCATGCCACCGCGCTCTCCTCTCCTTCTTCCTCCCAAAGTGACCACTTATGAGCATAGCGGCAGCGCTGTCACCAGTAATGATCATAAGTGTGAGGATTTTACCAGCCAAGCACCCACCAGAGTCCTCCCAGGCTGCCCCGACACCACAAATGAGATTTCTGGGGGATGACGGATGGAAGACGCCATTGGCTGTCTGAGGTCTGATTGTAAACTAGTCATCGGAGCCAGGGTCAAATGGAGGAACAGCTCGGCTTGTTAACCCCTGGTGTGCGATAGCTGCGGGCCGCCAACTCTCAGGGCAACGCTGAGGAGCTGCTGTGTCATCTTCCATCTCGTCACGAGGTAACGCGGATGCCCACATGAACAATGAGGACGAGAACTCATGGACCTTCTCACTCCTATTCTTCGGGAGATAAAATTCTCAAAATATAAGTTGCCGTCGTCCTCCATCTTGTCAGGAAGTGACTCCGAGTTCCGGATCCCTAATGTTGGAGATAACTTGAAGGCCTTTCTGATTCTAAGCACAACACAGCTCCCAAAGGTGCCATTTTTTGTGGCAACTCCGTACTGCAGCTCAACAAGAACGTCTAAGTTTCTTTTTGTATTTGGGGCAATTGCAGCCCCTTTTAAAGATCACTAGGGTTAGGTGGGGCAGATCACTGGGCGAATGTTTGATCATTGTGATTTATACACATTGAATAAGATGTTGGCACTTTATAAATCAACAATAATAATAATGAGTTGCTTTGGTTTATGGATTTCATGCAGCTTAGAGCTGAGCTTTGAGTTCATGGGTTAATCATTATTTGCTTCAGAACTGGGCCAGTAAAATTGGACCAGAAGTACCCCTCACTGGCTTTGTTATTAATGACATGGGCTTACAGTGAATGATGTAACACCATAAAGAGTACCTGTGATCATTCATTTCCCTGTATTCAGAGAACTTCTATGGAACCTCTTAAAATCAGGCCTCAAGTTCCCAGTGTTCTGCTAAACCTACAAGCCTCTTTCTAGAAACTGGTGATCCTTTGAGGTGATATTTTAGCTGCTGTTTCCACTAGGGATCATGGGAAGTGTAGTTTCAAGTCCAACAGACAGGCACCATCAGTCCCTCTGCATTGCCCGACCACAAGGCTCCAATACCAACCTTATCCCAACCATGTCAAGGTACCCGGCATTCATAACATGCATCATTTCCTGGTTTATCATGAAAACATATAAGAAATCAGCTGGAGGAAGAAATGTAGCAAACCGAACGTGAAATATAGTCATTGACAGAGTTAGAGATAAATATTTAAAATTTTAATAATAAACATATCCTCTAAACTTAGTTGTAGGCAATAATTGCTCCAGCAGAGGCAGCCTTGTAGGCTTTGAGCAATATAGTGGTTTAGTTGTGAGTTTGAGATAATCTGACAAGATACCCCCCCCCCATTTTGCCTGACTCCTCCCATGCTGCCTAAAGCTCCTCCCACTGAGCACTGTGCTGGACACAGCATGTTGATTGACGTCATATTCCGGAAATTGTTCTCAGGTAGTTTGGAGGGAATTGTTTGGTCAAGGCCTGATGTAAGATGAAATTGGCACTCCAATCAAGAACCATTCTTAGAGTTCGGCCTGGTGGTGCAAAATAGAACAATGACCTTCCTTCTTCAATACCCCATCTACCTTGCAGAGATCTCCCACCCATAAAGCATCCACATTGCCTCCACCGTGCTTTACAGTTGGCATCATATTCTCCGCCTCCTCCTTTTCATGTGCTACACGTTTCTCTCTCTGTCACTGAGCATCTCAGTCATAATTTTGCATAAAATTAGCCTAAATGTTGCATCAAGACATGTGACTGATCCTTACCTGACGCGGTGTCTCGGCATCTATATTAGCTTTGCTTGGAAGCGTGGATTAGTTAACATTCCCTCTGAGGCTCCATTTTGCATGTGATATCCCTGAACTGCCTCTGTTCCTGATTGGAAGATGGGCTGAAACTTTTGTGTGACTGTTTCTTGTGTATCTCCTCGGCGTGCGATGTCAGGAGAATCATTGCTGAGCAGACACTCTGCGGGTCTGGGGCTATGATAATGGGGGTCACAGCAGTCGCGGGCCCTCCAGGCTCTTATATTTATGCTCTGATTGCAGGATTCCTGGCAGGGAGAAGGTGTGGAGGCCACGCAGTGCTATCCCAGTCACAATGTCACTCTTGCTTTATTTAGGATGATATCTTCATGTCACCGGCGATCACATCATCGCCTCGCGTCTGACACCATCGCACTCTCAAGGCTTGCCTTTCATTTTGCCTCTGGGTTCCCGGAAGCGTTCCAAGGTCGCCGCGGTGGGAAGGTGTCGGTGTGAAGTTTAAGAGATTGCGCTACGTCCCCATACTCAGCAGCGACAGATAATAGCTGAACGGGCAGAATAGTAAGAAGACGTCACAGGTGATATGTGACAGGTACTCAGGGCAGTGCTGAGCCGAATGTGCGAGATCTAATGCCAGGAATCACTTCTCCTGTCCAGCTAAAGCAATCATGAAGTGACTGTAAATAAAAATAACTTTGGTACTTTTGGATTCTACCACTCTACTGGATTTAGGCCAAGGCCACCTAAGCAATGGCCTAGGGCACCACAGGAGCAAGGGCACCAAAGCAGCAGGCTAAACTGGTGCAGCATTTGCAAATGCTGCAATGCAGGGAGATCAGGCCTGAACGCGGTACTCTGCTGCTAGCCGCCTGTGCAGCAGCCACCTTGCTCTCTGTGCACGTGTGCATTGTGACCAGCGGCTATGGACTTACTTGGGCAGCATTGGAGATGGAAAGGAAGAGGAAGCTTCTGCACTGGAGACGAGCAGAGAAATGAGTGACACTGATGGCTGCTGCGGTGTGAAGGCGAGCTGTACTGAAAGGGGGGAAGTGGGAAAAGGAGGGATTAAGGGAGTCATCTGGCTACCTATACTGGAGGGAAAGGGGGAGGGGTCATTTGGCTACCTATACTGGAGGGAAAGGGGGAAGGGTCATTTGGCTACCTATACTGGAGGGAGGGTCATCAGGCTACCTATACTAGAGGGAAGGGGGAGGGGTCATCTCGCTATACTGATGGGGGGTGGCTGTTGACAGTGGCCTTGGGCGGTAAAGAGTATAAATCCGGCCCTGCTAACACAGAAAGGTGTGTAGGCACGTTTAAGACCAAGATTGAGGGCCTCGATAGCATCCACCATCGGGTATTAAAACAGCAGGGACAGACATACTATCCCAGGTAAAAAAATAACACATATATAAGTGTATACATACTTGTTCTACTTGCATACCTGGGGCTTGATTCACAAAGCGGTGCTAACCTACTTAGCACATCTAAAGTCTTTAGACGTGCTAACCAGGGTGCTAAGTAGGTTAGTATCGGATCTCTCAATCAGATCGCGCGCTAACTTTGCGCGCGTAAAACTTTACGCGCACAAAGTCTTATGCGCGCTGAGTCTCATAGGCTTTAATGGGCCCTTCGCGCAGATGCGCCCTGCGCTCTGTGCAGTGCGCACGTAAAGTTTTACGCGCATAAAGTTTTGCGCGCTTAAAGTTTTACGCCCGAAAAGCTCCTTTAGACGTGCTAAGGGGGTTTTCACAGGCGTGCTAACAGTTAGCACCGCTTTGTGAATCAAGCCCCATATGTATTGTACTGTCCACATTTAGATTTCACTGAATTTCATATAGTAAATAAAGAGAAAACTGTTCCAGGTATTTTCCACCTTTACTGCCTCTGACTGAAGTTATTTCCTTCCTTACTCTTTTTTTTCTCCTAGAAACTGCACGGTTATATCTAGCTTGCTTTGTAAACACATGTGAGCACAGCATAGATCAGATTTCAGGAGCTCCTGCAGAGGGGTGAGGTGTATTTCCCTTCTCAGCCTCAGCCTGTCACACTGAACTGCCCTCAGCCAATCAGTGAGGAGCAGGAATGTGGGAGGGGAAATAACGAGCTTCCCTCTCCCCGGTAATGTACCCAAATAGAGGCAGGCTAACTGAAATGAGATTCATTACAGCAGACACATGTATGATTATATTGGAATGCTTGCAATGCAGGGTCAGGATGTAGACTACATAATAATCACAGAGCAGTGGGTAAATGGAATTTAATTTTGTGACTGACCATCCCTATTTAAAGTGAACCTAAACTGAAAGGAAAAAAATAATTTCACTTACCTGGGGCTTCTATCAGCCCCCTGCAGCCGTCCTGTACCCGTGCTGGTCCTCAACGATCCTCTGGTCCCTTGCCGTGGCTAAATTTAGTTTTCCCCTGACTGGCCAGTCGATGGCCACCGCGCCTGCGTGGCCACGCCCATCCTTATTCACACTCCTGTCGTACGGAGTGTCCTGCCCAGGCGCAGTACAAGATTTCCTAGTAGAATGTAGTAGTAATGTTTAGCAGAACTGCCCGGGGGTGTCGCATTGGGTTATATTTTACATTGAATTCTGCACAGCAGCCATGTTAGTGCGACATAAAACTGGGGTCGTTCAGCCCCCAACAAAAATAATTGGCTTTTTGCAGTATCCTTTTATCAGGAGTGTTTACACAGGTAAAAGTGATTGACTTCTATTTACTTTACAGGAGAACTGCCAATGCTATTTAGCTGCCTTGTTTTCATAAAGTTTAACCCTTGCGTCACTGTTGGTTACACAGACAGACATTTCCTCAATCACTCAGTGCAGAGTCAGTCAGTTCCTGCTATTGGACTTTATACTTGGTTTGTTTTAAGCACGGTAAATTAGAAAAAAAAATGCACAATTGTACAATTATAACGCCAATGTCGGTATTTTGAACAATGTGTTGTGCTTTAAAGAGCAGCTCTTGTCATTCGCCAGGAAAATAAATATTCTGACTAAAGAGCTCCCAAGAAAACGCTGCAGGAAATCGTGCCAAAGAGCCCGCCGGGAAATGTAAGCGGAATATGATAATGAGGATAAATACGGGCTATAGGTCCCTTTCCCTCATTCACGTAAAACAAAGAACGTCTCGACTTCCAACAATTTCCGCTCACGCGTTTCGCCAATACAACTTACAGGTCAAGGAACTTATCGAAACCAATAGTGCCTGATCCACCAATTACCTGTCCTGCCCCGGCCTAGCGATCAGGAGTCACATGTCCCCCGACGAGAACCAGACCCCCCCCCCCCCAATCACAGAGGACGCTTGACTCCGCATCTCCATATCGCGGTCTTCCGAGAGCGCTCTACTCCATCTTCCCGGTGTTGAAATGTAATTAGCATTTCTCAAATGCAGATCAGTCTGCAGATTGAAAAATACATTATCACATCCTGAGAGTGTAAATAACATTTCAGAAAATAGTTACAGTTTTGCATCCCCGAAGGCGCTGTCTCGATGAAACGCCTATTAGATAGGCCGTGTGGAGCCTTTTGATTGGCTGTAAAGGATTTTTCCCATTATAGATATAATGTTCCACCCAAAGGCAACAAAAAAAAGAGAATCTATCATAAACAAAACTTGAAGGATGGCGAGCGTAAATCGGAGGGAAGCGTAAGCGTGCGTTTCGCTAAGTAACAATCCCATTATGCTGCATTTTTAATGACGGCTTTATATGGGGAGCATTATAGGTTTGATACATGGCCTGGCTACAAGTCTTTTTATTTATACTTGAATATGGCGTTCTTCTGAGGACGGCTTAATTTACTCGATGCGTTAGAGAGCAAATGATTTTAGTTCCATCATCCATCATAATCCATCAGCTTTCATCATTAATTATCCGCCATCGCCTGCCGAATATCAATCTGCCGCTCCCGGCGGTAATGCGTACGGCGGGAAAGCGGAGGCGGTCGGGCTGACGGTCTCCAGCGCTCGCTGGGTTATTCCGCGGCGTTCCCAGGCCATATGGACGGCATAACGCTGCCAGGGTCGCCTGGGATCTGCACCAGGTTACCCGAGCGCGGAAATGCAGGAGGAGGGGCCTCTCTGGACCACCCGAGCGAAATGCCAAGACCACCCTAACCGGAGTGTTCCATTTCATGAGGCTCACTCACATTATGAATATATAATAAGGAAAAATACTCGGTCTTTAGTTCACATCAGGAAATGGTGATATTAACTCTTTAGCAGCCAATTTACTTAGAGGCTTGCAAGTTGCTCCAGGCAGATTTATTTTACCACATTTTTTTCATGTATTATTTGTTACATTCCACTGCTTCTAATTAGTACTGCTGTAATGTGTATTTATGGCCACTTGTCACTAGGGGGCAGTGTGATACAATAACACAGGACTTCTGCTTTCAGTTTCTATATTTTCTGCTAGTAGAGAGACACCAAAGCATTCCAAGAATTTACAGCACAACCAGTTCTGCCAACTGAGGTCAAAAGCAGTACACTTATGAGTTAAAGGACCACTTATGCAAAATAACTGTAACATAATAAACCATTCAAATAAGGTGTATATTTGTCCCACTGTGAAATGCACTATAAATGTATTCTTTCCTATGTCGTTGACACTTATTATTATTATTAGTATTTATATAGCGCCGACATATTATGCAGCGCTGTACAGTGTATAAATATCTTGTCACTAACTGTCCCTCAAAGGAGCTCACAATCTAATCCACTTACAGTTGATAGTAAACATTTGAAAAATCTGACAGGTTTTTGGGCTAGTTCATCTCCTCATGGGGGATTCTCAGGGTTCTCTTTATTTTCAAAAGCACTTTCTGAACTACAGTTGCTCTGTTCAACTGCCAGTATAGCGTCCAAACAAGTAGGGAGGACGGCCTGCATCTTTCTATGGATCCTTTACACAGAGTTCTTTGTAAAAAATAAAGGAGAGACTCTGAATCCCTCATAAAAGAATGGACTAGTCTGTCAAATCTGCCATCTCTCATACAGGTCATGTCTTATTCATTTACTGTTGCTAGCCAAAGTGAGAAACTGCGACCAAACATCTCACTGTGACACAAATGCAGCACAAATGCGCACAGCACAGTGAGATACCGCGGTGCACAGATTTACAACGCACTCTAATCCTGCCTAATGTGCTGATCCAGCTGCAGAGCGTAAGAGAGGCGTGAACTGGGAATGTCATGTGATGGGGAGCGGAGGCCCCGCCCACACAGGGAGAACATTACAGCAGCTGAATGGGGGTTCTAAAAACGCATCAGATAGATCATCAGATGCATTTCTTATTTATCTGCTGCCAATCTGACGAGTGTATGGGCACCTTAAAGGAATACTGTAGGGGGGTCGGGGGAAAACGAGTTGAACTTACCCGTGGCTTGTAATGGTCCCCCGCAGACATCCTGTGCCCGCGCAGCCACTCACCGATGCTCCAGCCCCGCCTCTGGCTCACTTCTGGAATTTCTGACTTTAAAGTCAGAAAACCCCTGCGCCTGCGTTGCCGTGTCCTCGTTCCCGCTGATGTCACCAGGAGTGTACAGCGCAGGCCCAGTATGGTCTCTGCCTGCGCAGTACGCTCCTGGTGACATCAGCGGGAGTGAGGACATGGAAACGCAGGCGCAGTGGTTTTCTGACTTTAAAGTCTGAAATTCCAGAAGTGAACTGGAGGCGGGGCCGGAGCATCGGTGAGTGGCTGCGCCAACACAGGATGTCTGTGGGGGGCGGAGCATCGGTGAGTGGCTGTGCAGGCACAGGATGTCTGTGGGGGACCATTACAAGCCACGGGTAAGTTCAACTCATTTTCCCCCGACCCCCCTACAGTATCCCTTTAAGGGTGAATGGGGATTGTATCTTATTATTTATATATTGGTTGATATAGGCCCATATTGGGGAGATTTGGGGGCAATCCCAGAGGATGTGTTCCAAAGTGCCGATACTTTGATTACATCTCCAGCAGAGAGGATTGTAGGAGCTAGAAAATTTGGCAAGTTTAGACGGCGTATGATATCATCGTAGAAATTTTTTTGGGAGAGATTCCCAATGGGAGTTATGCGAGGAGTGTTTTAACACCGAACCGTGGCTGCTTTTATAGATTGGTTGTTTATGCTGGTATGTAAGGCGGTCGCCCATTGGTCAGAAAATTTGTTTAGTCTTGTCGGGTAGTTACTAATTAGGAGATTGTACCATTGAGATATTCCACCTTTGAGCAACATAGCAACATAGCAACAGCAGGGGCGTAGTAATAGCCATAGCAACAGCAGGGGTGTAGTAATAGCCATAGCAACAGCAGGGGCGTAGTAATAGGCATAGCAACAGCAATGGCGTAGTAATAGCCATAGCAACAGCAATGGCGTAGTAATAGCCATAGCAACAGCAGGGGCGTAGTAATAGCCATAGCAACAGCAGGGGCGTAGTGATAGCCATAGCAACAGCAGTGGCATAGTAATAGCCATAGCAACAACAGGGGCGTAGTAATAGTCATAGCAACAGCAGGGGCATAGTAATAGCCATAGCAACAGCAGGGGCGTAGTAATAGCCATAGCAACAGCAGGGGCATAGTATAGCCATAGCAACAGCAGTGGCATAGTAATAGCCATAGCAACAGCAGGGGCGTAGTAATAGCATTAGCAACAGCAGAGGAATAGTGATAGCCATAGCAACAGCAATAGCGTAGTAATAGCCATAGCAACAGCAGGGGCGTAGTAATAGCCATAGCAACAGCAGGGGCGTTGTAATAGCCATAGCAACAGCAGGGGCGTAGTAATAGCCATAGCAACAGCAGGGGCGTAGTAATAGCCATAGCAACAGCAGGGGCGTAGTAATAGCCATAGCAACAGCAGGGGCGTAGTAATAGGCATAGCAACAGCAGGGGAATAGTAATAGCCATAGCAACAGCAGGGTAGTAGTGATAGCCATAGCAACAGCAGAGGAATAGTGATAGCCATAGCAACCAATAGCGTAGTAATAGCCATAGCAACAGCAGGGGCGTAGTAATAGCCATAGCAACAGCAGGGGCGTAGTAATAGCCATAGCAACAGCAGGGGAGTAGTAATAGCTATAGCAACAGCAGAGGAATAGTGATAGCCATAGCAACAGTAGGGGCATAGTGATAGCCATAGCAACAGCAGGGGCATAGTGATAGCCATAGCAACAGCAGAGGAATAGTGATAGCCATAGCAACAGTAGGGACGTAGTAATACCCATAGAAACAACAGGGGGCGTAGCAATAGCCATAGCAACAGCAGGGGCATAGTGATAGCCATAGCAACAGCAGAGGAATAGTGATAGCCATAGCAACAGCAGGGGCATAATGATAGCCATAGCAACAGCAGAGGAATAGTGATAGCCATACCAACAGCAGGGGCGTAGTGATAGCCATAGCAACAGCAGGGGCGTAGTGATAGCCATAGCAACAGCAGAGGAATAGTGATAGCCATAGCAACAGCAGAGGAATAGTGATAGCCATAGCAACAGTAGGGGTGTAGTAATACCCATAGAAACAACAGGGTGGGGTAGCAACAGTGGCTGAGTAACAAAAGCCACAGCAATGGAGGTGACATAGGCATAGCCATACTAAACACAATACTGAATTTTCACAAATACACAATTTTTATGGGATTAGCAGGTAAAATTTGCAAACTTAAAATGAATCCAAAATATAGAAAAATGATATAGAAATGATTAGTTTGATGTGACATGTTTCTTATCACAGGCAGCTCATCACTGGAAGTAATACAGAGAATAGAGATTATTATCAGTGACAGATATACAAATACAATTATATATAAGGTGACAATAAATGAGGATTTCAGGATATAATGATTCAGGAAAGAAACCAGGAATTGTCCCTGGAAATCACAGACCGGTAGTAATTACTGGCAGGACAATCAGCCAATCACTATCCTCTCCCTGTGATGTCACCGGTGGGCGGAGCTCTCACACCCCCTGACTCCCCCCAGATATCTTTATACAACCTCTCCATACACCTAACCCAGCATGGAGGGGCTCAGTGAAGGTGGCAGTGAAGGTGTGGAGGTGTCTGATGGGGTCACACAGGGCATAAAAGGAGATCTGCCCGGCCTCATAATCCACATATATCCTGACTCTATCACTGGGGATCCCATTAGGTAACAGGATCTCTTTCTTGTCATGTCTCACTGAGTGCCGATTATTCTTCCTGCACAAACCCCAGGACTTGTTATTCCATCCAATCAGTGACTCCTCCCATTCTCCTCTCCTGGCTATACTGGGGTAACACATCCCGACTCTCCAGCAATCTGATCCCCCAACATCCACTTCCCAGTAATGTCTCCCTGAGGAGAAACTCCGGCTGCTCAACACCTGAGGCCAATCCTGAAATCTCTCTGGTGTTTCTGGGCGGTTCTCTCCTGGTGAACAGGATGCAGATTTCCTGTCATCTGATATCTGTAGATAATTATTAGCTGTGGTTACATCCAGTAATATGTCTGCAGGCTTTCCACAGATTGCCTCATTTACCCCAGACATGATATCAGCCAGTCCTGTGTGTAATGTGTGTGAGATGCCGGCCACATCCAGATCCCCTCCATCATGGAGCTGCTTATCGTGTCTGTCCTCCGTGTCACACAAGTCACCTGTGTCTGATTCCTGTAAGACAGTCAGTGGATCAGTCATGTGACACAGCTCCTCAATGTGACGCATCTTCCTGGACAGCTCCGCCTTCTTTATCTCCAGCTGTCTGATGATGTCATCATAGCATTGTACCTGCCTCATGATGTCACTCAGGACTCTCTCCTCCAGCTCCTCCAGCCGTCTCCTGAGGTCTCTAAACAGGGCAGTGACTCTCTCTGTCTCACCAGCTGCTTTTTCTTGTGCTTTTCTCCTGCGTTCCTCCAGACTCTGGACTCTTTTCTCAGCCTTCTCTGTCTCTGCCATCACTGTCTGCAGATCATTCCTCAGCTTCTCCTTCTTCTTCTCAGAGGCCTCCTGTAGTGTCTCCACCTGGTGTCCCCGATGTTCTCCATCCAGTCTGCAGGACACACAGACACAGGCAGCATCCTCAGTGCAGTAATACTCCAGGATCTTCTTATGGACGGAGCATTTCCGCTTCCCCAGGTCAGTGGTGGGAGGCAGTAAAGTGTGTCCCCCTGACCTGTCATGTTTCCTCAGGTGATGATCACACAAGGAGGTCTCACACTGCAGACAGGATTTAGTAGCAGGAACAGGAAAGTCACAGTAATTACAGAAGACCCCGGTCTGCTCCTGAACTGTCTCTGTAGCATGTAAACCTTCACAGATATTATGTAGAGTTGTGTTCCTCACCAGCTCAGGCCTGTTCAAGTATCTCTTCTGACATTCAGGACATTTATATTCCTGTAGATCCTCCTGATGGTCCCAGGCTTGTGTGATGCAGCCCCGGCAGAAGCTGTGGCCACAGGGCAAGGTCACAGGATCTCTATAGATCTCCATACAGATGCAGCAGCGGAGCTCAGCAGTCACATCAGCAGACGCCATTGTCACACCTGGAACCTGATGAGCAGGTTAGGTTAGGTATCTCTCTGTCACATGACAAGCAAGGTGCAGCTTGTCACACATTTGTCAGTGATTAACTCTGTCACTGTAAGGGCCCATTCACACTTGTGCGGGAATCGAGCGATTCCCGCTCACGGCAAACCGCTAGCGGTTCTGCAAGAACCGCTACACAATGTAGCGAGTGGCAGTGTTCTCACTGCCGCGGTTGCGGTTAGCGATAACCGCAACCGCGCTGCATGCAGCGGTTTGCCGGCGACGAGCGTTCCGCGATTAGCGATCGTGATTAGCGTGCACAGCACGCTAATCGCGATCGCTCCAAAACCGCCGCAGTGTCCAGTGATTTTTCCGCGCTAATCGCGGGAAAATCACTCCCGCAAAACGCCGGCGGTAATCGCCGGCGTTCTGCGGTTCTAAGTGTGAATGGGCCCTAAGAAACACTTAGACACCCATAGATTATACTGTACAGCATTATATAGCAGAAAAGAAGTGTCAGGGACTATAAGCACTACATGGAGGGTGTTGCAGAGTAATGAAAATTAGGGCCAGGTTTGTACTTTGTTTCACCCACCAATCCCAAGTCCAATGGAGCCATCCAGCATCTCACAGTCATGGGCTCTTTCACATTAGGGCAGACTTTCTGCGTTAACGCAAATGGAAGCCGTTTGCGTTAACCAAGGTAAGATGAAAGTCCATAGACTTTCATTTTACCTTTCACACTCGACGCTGCGTTTCGATGCGTTGCGGTTCCGACGCACCCGGGCGCAGTCTTTCCTCCAACGCACCCGCGAGCCGGCGTTTTCCGTCGGGTTTAATTACCAGCTACCGCCGCTGATTGCGTCGCACCGCAGATACCCGACGACACGCCGCAGGCAGACAACGCGTGCAGGAGAACGGCTACTGTTTGCGTTGTCTGATGTGAAAGAGCCCTAATGTCCTACCATATAATTACCGTATTTCGCACCGTATAAGACGCTCCGGAATATAAGACGCACCCAGGTTTAGAGGGCAAAAACCAGGGAAAAAAAAATATACATACTAAACCTGATGCGTCCATGTTCCAGGAGCGTCTTGTACATGTTCTAGCGCAAATGGTGTCCTAGTGTATCCCCATGTGTCCTGATGTGTGCTCCTGTGTAACCCATGTCTGCCCCATGTATCCAGCGTGTCTGCCCCATGTATCCAGCGTGTCTGGCCCATGTGTCTCCCTGTGTGTCTGCCCATGTGTCCAATATGCCCCCCATGTGTCCAATATGCCCCCCATGTGTCCAATATGCCCCCCCATGTGTCCAATATGCCCCCCCACCATGTGTCCAATATGCCCCCCATGTGTCCAATATGCCCCCCATGTGTCCAATATGCCCCCCATGTGTCCAATATGCCCCCCATGTGTCCAATATGCCCCCCCATGTGTCCAATATGCCCCCCCACCATGTGTCCAATGTGCCCCCTCATGTGTCCAATATGCCCCCCATGCGCCTCCTGGCCCCCCGTGCTGCAGAGCATAGATAGCTGCAACTTACCTAATCAATGCGCCTGCGGCGACGTCAGACCTTCGCGCTACCCCCCGCTAGCCTCCTCTCCCTCCCCCTCGTCTTTCCTGCCCCCCCCCCCCCCCCCCCCCGCGCTGGATGCAGACATCGGACTCCACGCTACCTCTCGCTCTTGTGTCCGGCTTGTATTGATGACGCGTCATACATTCCAGCACGGGGGGGGGGGCAGGAAAGACGAGGGGGAGGGAGAGGAAGCTAGCGGGGGGTAGCGCGAAGGTCTGACGTCGCCGCAGGCGCATTGATTAGGTAAGTTGCAGCTATCTATGCTCTGCAGCACGGGGGGCCAGGAGATGCAAGGGGGAAGCGGACAAAAAGGCAGGGAATCCCCAACATGGCGGCGGGTCGTGTCGGCGTGCGTTCGGAAGTTGGGGATTCCCTGCCTTTGCCGTATAAGACGCAGGGACTTTTTCTCCCCATTTTTGGGGGAGAAAAAGTGCGTCTTATACGGCGACAAATACGGTATTATTATGTATTTACATAACATTAACATCTCCTGCAGCACTTTACAGAGTACATAGCCATGTCACTGACTGTCCTCAGAGGAGCTCACACTCTAATCCGACCATAGTCATAGTGTAATGTCCTACCATATTATTATTATGTATTTATATAGCGCTGACATCTTCTGCAGCACATTACAGAGTACATAGTCATGTCACTCACTGTCCTCAGAGGAACTCACACTCTAATCTTACCATAGTCATAGTCTAATGTCCTACCATATTATTATTATGTATTTATATAGCACTGACATCTTCTGCAGCACATTACAGAGTACATAGTCCTGTCACTGACTGTCCTCAGAGGAGCTCACACTCTAATCCTACCATAGCCATAGTCTAATGTCCTACCATATTATTATTATGTATTTATATAGCACTGACATCTCCTGCAGCACATTACAGAGTACATAGCCATGTCACTGACTGTCCCCAGAGGAGATCACACTCTAATCCTACCATAGTCATAGTCTAATGTCCTACTATATTATTATTATTTATATAGCACTGACATCTTCTGCAGCACATTACAGAGTACATAGTCATGTCACTGACTGTCCTCAGAGGAGCTCACACTCTAATCCTACCATAGTCATAGTCTAATGTCCTACCATATTATTATTATGTATTTATATAGCACTGACATCTCCTGCAGCACATTACAGAGTACATAGCCATGTCACTGACTGTCCTCAGAGAAGCTCACACTCTAATCCTACCATAGTCATAGTCTAATGTCCTACCATATTATTATTATGTATTTATATAGCACTGACATCTCCTGCAGCACATTACAGAGTACATAATCATGTCACTGACTGTCCTCAGAGGAGCTCACACTCTAATCCTACCATAATCATAGTCTAATGTCCTACCATATTATTATTATGTATTTATATAGCACTGACATCTCCTGCAGCACATTACAGAGTACATAGTCATGTCACTGACTGTCCTCAGGAGCTCACACTCTAATCCTACCATAGCCATAGTCTAATGTCCTACCATATTATTATTATGTATTTATATAGCACTGACATCTTCTGCAGCACATTACAGAGTACATAGTCATGTCACTGACTGTCCTCAGAGGAGCTCACAGCCTAATCCCTACCATAGTCATAGTCTAATGCCCTACCATATTATTATTATGTATTTATATAGCACTGACATCTCCTGCAGCACATTACAGAGTACATAATCATGTCACTGACTGTCCTCAGAGGAGCTCACACTCTAATCCTACCATAGTCATAGTCTAATGTCCTACCATATTATTATTATGTATTTATATAGCACTGATATCTTCTGCAGCACATTACAGAGTACATAGTCATGTCACTGGCTGTCCCCAGAGGAGCTCACACTCTAAGCTTACCATAGTCCTAGTCTAATGTCCTCCCATATTATTATTATTATGTATTTACAGTGGTGTGAAAAACTATTTGCCCCCTTCCTGATTTCTTCTTCTTTTGCATGTTTATCACACTTAAATGTTTCTGCTCATCAAAAACCGTTAACTATTAGGCAAAGAAGACATAATTGAACACAAAATGCAGTTTTAAATGATGGTTTTTATTATTTAGTGAGAAAAAAACCTCAAAACCTACATGGCCCTGTGTGAAAAAGAAATTGCCCCCTGAACCTAATAACTGGTTGGGCCACCCTTAGCAGCAATAACTGCAATCAAGCGTTTGCGATAACTTGCAACGAGTCTTTTACAGCGCTCTGGAGGAATTTTGGCCCACTCATCTTTGCAGAATTGTTGTAATTCAGCTTTATTTGAGGGTTTTCTAGCATGAACCGCCTTTTTAAGGTCATGCCACAACATCTCAATAGGATTCAGGTCAGGACTTTGACTAGGCCACTCCAAAGTCTTCATTTTGTTTTTCTCCAGCCATTCAGAGGTGTATTTCCTGGTGTGTTTTGGGTCATTGTCCTGCTGCAGCACCCGAGATCGCTTCAGCTTGAGTTGACGAACAGATGGCCGGACATTCTCCTTCAGGATTTTTTGGTAGACAGTAGAATTCATGGTTCCATCTATCACAGCAAGCCTTCCAGGTCCTGAAGCAGCAAAACAACCCCAGACCATCACACTACCACCACCATATTTTACTGTTGGTATGATGTTCTTTTGCTGAAATGCTGTGTTACTTCTACGCCAGATGTAACGAGACACGCACCTTCCAAAAAGTTCAACTTTTGTCTCGTCGGTCCACAAGGTATTTTCCCAAAAGTCTTGGCAATCATTGAGATGTTTTTTAGCAAAATTGAGACGAGCCTTAATGTTCTTTTTGCTTAAAAGTGGTTTGCGCCTTGGATATCTGCCATGCAGGCTGTTTTTGCCCAGTCTCTTTCTTATGGTGGAGTGGTGAACACTGACCTTAATTGAGGCAAGTGAGGCCTGCAGTTCTTTAGATGTTGTCCTGGGGTCTTTTGTGGCCTCTCGGATGAGTTTTCTCTGCGCTCTTGGAGTAATATTGGTCGGCCAGCCACTCCTGGGAAGGTTCATCACTGTTCCATGTTTTTGCCATTTGTGGATAATGGCTCTCACTGTGGTTCACTGGAGTCCCAAAGCTTTAGAAATGGCTTTATAACCTTTACCAGACTGATAGATCTCAATTACAGTACTTTTGTTCTCATTTGTTCCTGAATTTCTTTGGATCTTGGCATGATGTCTAGCTTTTGAGGTGCTTTTGGTCTACTTCTCTGTGTCAGATAGCTCCTATTTAAGTGATTTCTTGATTGAAACAGGTGTGGCAGTAATCAGTCCTGGGGGTGACTACAGAAATTGAACTCAGGTGTGATAAACCACAGTTAAGTTATTTTTTTAACAAGGGGGGCAATCACTTTTTCACACAGGGCCATGTAGATTTGGAGTTTTTTTCCTCACTAAATAATAAAAACCATCATTTAAAACTGCATTTTGTGTTCAATTATGTCTTCTTTGACTAATAGTTAACGGTTTTTGATGAGCAGAAACATTTAAGTGTGACAAACATGCAAAAGAATAAGAAATCAGGAGGGGGGCAAATAGTTTTTCACACCACTGTACATGACCATGCAATATGGGCTGGTTAGGTAGGCCCAGTAATACAAGTACAGGCTGTCATAGGACAGGAGCACACAATCCTGTAGATTACACTAGGGAATGGAGGACCCTGCCAGAGGCTTACAATCTAAAGGGTGGGGTGGAAACACAAGGTGGGGCTGTTAAATACTCATTAGAGAGTTACTGTGTGGTAGGAGGTGGGTAGGCCATCATAAAGAGGTGGGTTTTGAGGGCTTGCTTGAATGAGTTGAAAAAAGGGAGGAAGTCTGATGGGTGGTGGAAGGGCGTTCCAGAAGGTGGGGGTGGCTTTTGAGAAATCTTGCAGGCGGGCATGGAAGTGGGAGATGCGTGGGGTGGTGAGGCGAAGGTCGTTGGAGGAATGGAGTGGGCGACCTGGTGTATACCTGTGAATAAGATGTAGGTAGGGCAGGTTTTGTGCACAGATTTATACGCCAGGCATAGAATCTGCCTGTGTGTGTTGTGCGGTGGGGGTGGGGTGGGGGTGTGGCCTGGGTAGTGGGGGCGTGGCCTGTGTGTCTGTATGTTCCTGCACAATTACCCCAGACATGATATCAGCCAGTCCTGTGTGTAATGTGTGTGAGATGCCGGCCACATCCAGATCCCCTCCATCATGGAGCTGCTTATCATGTCTGTCCTCCGTGTCACACAAGTCACCTGTGTCTGATTCCTGTAAGACAGTCAGTGGATCAGTCATGTGACACAGCTCCTCAATGTGACGCATCTTCCTGGACAGCTCCTCCTTCTTTATCTCCAGCTGTCTGATGATGTCATCATAGGATTGTGACATCATCTCTGCCTGCCTCATGATGTCACTCAGGACTCTCTTCTCCAGCTCCTCCAGCCGTCTCCTGAGGTCTCTAAACAGGGCAGTGACTCTCTCTGTCTCACTAGCTGCTTTTTCTTGTGCTTTTCTCCTGTGTTCCTCCAGACTCTGGACTCTTTTCTCAGCCTCCTCTGTCTCTGCCATCAGTGTCTGCAGATCATTTCTCAGCTTCTCCTTCTTCTCCTCAGAGGCCTCATCCAGTGACCTCATCTTATGTCCTACATGTCCCCCGATCACAGAGCAGGACACACAGACACAGGCAGCATCCTCAGTGCAGTAATACTCCAGGATCTTCTTATGGAGGGAACATTTCCTCTTCCCCAGGTCAGTGGTGGGAGGCAGTAAAGTGTGTCCTCCTGACACATCATGTGTCCTCAGGTGATGATCACACAAGGAGGTCTCACACTGCAGACAGGATTTAGTAGCAGGAAAGTTACAGTAATTACAGAAGACCCCGGTCTGCTCCTGATCTGTCTCTGTAGCCTGAAAAGCCTGACAGATATTATGTAGCCTTGTGCTCCTCACCAGCTTAGGCCTGTTCAGGTATCTCTTCTGACATTCAGGACATTTATGTTCTGTTAGATCCTCCTGATGGTCCCAGGCTTGTGTGATGCAGCCCCGGCAGAAGCTGTGGCCACACGGCAAGGTCACCGGATCTCTATAGATCTCCATACAGATGCAGCAGCGGAGCTCAGCAGTCACACCAGCAGACGCCATTGTCACACCTGGAACCTGATGAGCAGGTTAGGTTAGGTATCTCTCTGTCACGTGACAACCAAGGTGCAGCTGTAAGGTACAGACTAACCAGCAAGCTCATGGTGAACCAGAACTCATTGGAGTGTGTGAGGGGCTACAATGGTCCTAAAAGCCCCCTTACTAAAATACTAAGGAAAACAAAAGTTTGCTTTCTTAAAACAGAAAGAATTTGTGATAATTCAGGTTGGAGTGAGCTTGAGATGTCTCCCAGTGCATCACTGCTGAATATATGCAAATTAACCATTAATACCCTTAGAAGCTAAACACACCTCCAGAACCGCTGGAATGCAATGATGTGTCAGCTTGTAAATTTGTACAGAGCCATAATAATCCAATATGCATACAGACTGTTTCTGATTGTTTGATCCTCATCAGTGCATGGCATAGATTAATTGGGCTCTGTGGAGTAGGGCTTGTAACACCGAGAGGTACAGACTACCCAGCAAGCTCATGGTGACCCAGAACTCAGAGTGTGTAAGGGACTATAAACAATCAGAAACAGTCTGTATGCATGTTGGATTATTATGGCTCTGTACAAATTAACAAGCTGACACATCATTGCATTCCAGCGGTTCTGGAGGTGTGTTTAGCTTCTAAGGACAACAATGATTAATTTGCATATATTCAGCAGTGATGCATTGTGGGAGACATCTCAAGCTCTCTCCAACCTGAATTATCGCAAATTCTTTCTGTTTTAAGAAAGCAAACTTTTGTTGTGATTCCTGTAAGACAGTCAGTGGACCAGTCATGTGACACAGCTCCTCAGTGTGACGCATCTTCCTGGACAGCTCCGCCTTCTTTATCTCCAGCTGTCTGATGATGTCATCATAGCATTATACACACAATGATAAAGACAGCGCTCCTCTTAACAAGTTCCTTAGATCTGTAAAACAATGAACAAACTGCACATAGTGCGTTACTGTGACTACTGCCAGTACTTTCACTCCCCAAGTGAATAGTGATGCACACGTGATGAAACTTCAATTGTGACCACAGCAAACTCTCCCGCAATAATATCCGCTCACCAGATCCTTTCCACCTCCGATCCAGGTGGGTCTAGCATTTGATAATCAATAACCAGGCTGCTGCGGCTTCCATCACAAGTCGTAACTCTTTAATCCAATAGCCATGTAAAACAGATGATAAAAACGCTCATAGCGTAACCTATAAAAACAACAGTAACGTGCCTGCGCTATCCAGCGCACTTGCATGATCTGAATGGTTAATGCGCCTATCGGGCAGTTCAGCGGTTACCCCCTCTTTGGTGGCGTCCCGTCCCTCCACCGCTGCGTATCCGCTGTTATAATCCAATAGCCATGTAAAACAGATGATAAAACCGCTCATAGCGTAACCTATAAAAACAACAGTAACGTGCCTGCGCTATCCAGCGCACTTACATGATCTGATTGGTTAATGCGCCTATCGGGCAGTTCAGCCCAGCGGTTACCCCCTCTTTGGTGGCGTCAACGTCCCGTCCCTCCACCGCGGCGTATCCGCTGTTATAATCCAAAAATCCCGGCCGGCCTGCCAAGCACTTCCACAAACCTCGTGACGTCAGATGCATCTGACTCCGCCCTACGCGTTTCTTCCGTTCGGACTCATCAGCAGCTGACGTCACTGGTGCGGCCGACGTCTTTTATAGCTCCGAGTTCCGCCTTCCATCCAGCTAAATGGAACGCTCTTTTCGTCGCATAATGACGTCAGTGGAACGCAACTCCTCTTTCCCCTCCTTCAATAAACTTTACTATCCCTAAGATTTTGACACTATGAGGATATGTGCTCCACCTAAGACGTCCGCCATCTAGTGGCCTTATTACTAACTACTTGCCTCTAACAAAATACATTGTCCTCGCAATATAAAATTATCTATATACAATTACGGTATATAAAACTGATTTTTATCCACTATTCTTATATAAAATAGGATATTTGTTTGGAATTAAATATATTATAGTTCACTCTACTATAGAAGATGTGCATTAATTCTACACAATCGAATTTCATATTATCAATCTATGTGAAATCATTTTCAATGGTTGTTTATGTCTCCTTGTATATTCATTTGATTTGCCGTGCAAAAACTGGTGATCAGAAAATTTGGAATTGATTTAATTTAAAATTCATAAAAGCCCTTTATTTTTTATTTTTTAAAAATCCTATCCATTTCTATCATGCTCAATACCAGTCCCAACCGCTGGGCCTCCCTACCCGATCAGTCGGAAATCCATCAATGTTACATTTTGATTAAAAATCCATTAATACAAATCAAGTGTTATGCCTCTAATACCTCTGTTTACATGCTCTTTACCTATCACGGAAAACAGCCACAGAGGGATAGTTCTGTGTTCCTTATATGTTACTACCCTGTCCCCAGTGACCTCAAACGATCCCCTAATTAAAATGTCAATGTAATGGTGGGACCCCTTATCTTACCTTAACTATCGGCATAGTGACAGTGTTTAGCCCAATTAATGAATGATTATCCCACCTAGCTATTCCTACTTCTCTAAATATCATTATTGATGAAGCAATTAAGGTCAAATTCAACATTCAGACCCCCCGGTGTGAGTGTTTTTAAATGATAAATCCAACGTCCCTCAGCCTGGGAAATGTCCCTCACTATACTGGAACCCCTCCATTTTCTTATATGGGCTTCGATCCCCATGAATCTCAACCCTTTGGGGTCACAGTTGTGAACTAAACGGAAGTGGTTCGAAACATTATGGGTCACCAGACCTCTCCGGATGTTTGCCACATGTTCCCCAATTCTTTTATGTAGCTTTCGTGTGCTTCGTCCTATGTATTCCAGATTACAGGGACACCATAATATATATATAACTCCTTTTGTGTTGCATGAAATGCATTGCTTAAAGGGAACCTAAACTGAGAAGGATATGGATTTTTCCATTTAAAATAATACCAGTTGCCTGGCTGTCCTGCTGATCCTGTGTCTCTTAACACGTTTAGCCACAGCCCCTGAACAAGCATACAGATCAGGTGCTCTGACTGAAGTCAGACTGGATTAGCTGCATGCTTGTTTCAGGTGTGTGATTCAGCCACTACTGCAGCCAAAGAGATCAGCATGACAGCCAGGCAACTGGTATTGTTTAAAAGGAAACATCCATATCCCTCTCAGTTTAGGTTCCCTTTAATTGGATGTTGCCTACCAGTATTTTTTGCAACAATGGAGGTACCTTTCTGGGGTTTAGCCTCAATGCACCCCTTGCATCCATGGCATGGAAAAAGGCCTGTTTGTCCCAATAAGTCTGTCCCCCCTAGTTTGGGGTGGGTCAATAAAACGAGACACTAGCTGGGATCTAAGATTGGGCGCTTTCTTGTATATGAAGCCCGGATTCCTCAGTACTACTTTATTCAGAGTCCCATCCAATTGCAAAATACTCCAATGTTTCCTAATTATTTGCTCTACATCTTTGTGTTGACCATTAAAATCCAACAGGATGTCAAATTCTCTGTTTTTGTCTTAATGGTAGTTTGATTTTCCAATAAATGTCTCCTGTCCATTCTTTCTATCTGGTTGACCAGGTTTTGTAGCTGAATGTTGTCATATCCTTTGTCTACAAATCTGTCAACCAATATTTGACTCTGCTGTTTAAACTCTTCAACCTCTGTACAATTGCGTCTAATACACATCAATTGGCCTTTGGGAATATTATCTAGCCACCTCTTATGGTGGCAACTCCCCTTTGGTATGTACCCGTTCTTATCTGTAGATTTAAAAAACGTCTTAGTACTTAGGCCATTTTGTTGCTTGGTTATGACCAAATCCAGGAAATCCACCTGTTTGTGGGCCTTATTGAATGTTATTTTAACAGGTGTCCAATGGTCATTCATTATTGTACTGAAATAATCTAATTGTTCCGCCGAGCCCCTCCAGATAAAGAACAAGTCATCAATGAACCTATTCCAGCTCACTATGTGTCTGGCTTCTGTTTTTTGTAATATTTCTTGTTCCCACTTGTCCATGTAAACATTAGCGAGTGAGGGAGCAAATGTTACGCCCATGGTGCATCCTGTTGCTTGTAAATAGTATGTATGGTCATACCAAAAATAATTATGGTGTAATGCGTTATCCAGCAGCTGCAATATGAACTGGACTTGTTGGCGTGTTAGTTCTGCTTGCTGTGTAAGAGCTTGTTCCACTACCTCCATTCCCTGTTGATGAGAAATGATAGTATATAGAGACGTCACATCTCCTGTGACTAAAATATCATTTTCCTCAATCTGTATGGTTTGCAATTTCCGTAATAGATGTTTGGTGTCCTTTAAAAGGTAAGGTAGTGTTCTTACTACCGCCTGCAGGGAAAAATCTATATACTCTCCCACCCTTTGCGTGAGGGAGCCCACCCACTCACAATGGGTCTCCCCGGGGGGTTCTCAACATTTTATGTATTTTAGGATTGAAGTAGATCACTGGTATTCGGGGGTTAGTGGGTAGTAGGTACTTTAATTCATTAGTAGAAATAATGGTGTCCTTTTCACCTTGTGTTAATATGTCTTTCAATACTCTCTTATATTCTACAGTAGGATTTCAAATAATTTTTGATATGTTTGTTGATCACTTAATAGTCGATGCATCTCTCCATTATATTGCTGTCTGCTCATCGCTACTAACCCACCCCCCTTATCAGCCGGATTTAAAATAAGGTCTTTGTTTTCTACCAATTCCATGATTTGTTGACTTATTATTCTCCCATTTTTTTGTGTTTTTATATCCAATCTGTCTAAATCTTGAAGAACTGCTCGTTTAAAAGTTTCAGTAGTACTCTCTTTGGACTGATCCTGTGGGTTGAAGAGAGATCTATTTTTGACTCCAGTGTGAATATATTCTTGGGGAGGGGGGTTAATCCTCGTGCTGGGACCCCCTTTGTTTAGGAAGTATTTATTTTGGTTCAATCTCCTTATGTATTTGTTTATATCCAAATAAACTCCTAATTTATTAAGTTTCTTTGGGGGGGAGGGGCATAATTTAGGCCTTTGTCCAGCAATTTAAGTTGCTGGGCAGTTAGTGGAATCCCACTTAAATTGAATATGCCCTCCCCTTTTATTTGTGTCTTTTTATGTCTCTTTCTTCGGCCTCCCCTAACTCCTCTCCTGTTCTTTTCTCTCCCCCCCCCCCCCTTCCCTTTCTCCGGCCTGATATATGTGGGGATACTGCCACCTGCTCCTCTGATCCACCCCTAAAAAACGGTCATCATAATCTGCCAATTGGTCATACCGGTTAGTTGTGGGAATGTCTGCATATAAATATTCTTCATTCCTATATGTTCCATCTCCCCCTCTGTGTCTGAGATTGTAGTGCTGTTGCCCATATCTTGGGCGATTTTGGGGGTGTCGGGGAGCAGTTGGTTGATGTGGGGTTCTTTTATACCTCTGGCGGGGTGAGGGTGGTTCCCCCCAAGCTCCCCTGGGGGAACTTTCCCCTTCAAACTCCCGAGGTTGCTCTTGGGGCTTGTTCCCCCCCTTGATTAATTCCTTGATTGTTATTTTGTTGATCCTCTCTAGGGTTATCCGATGGATTGGGGATTGAATTAGATTCTTGTGGGGGCTGCAGGCCTTGTACTTTGGGTGGTTTACAGCTTTGCCATTTATAGGCTTTAGGTTGTTTATATTCCCCGCAATCATTTAGGAACCTCTTTTGTCTGATATCAATAATTTCTTTCTCATTCCTCACTAATATTTTAGTTAACTCCTCCATATGTTTCTTATATGTTTCATTATCTTTGCATGGTTCCATAACTGCCTATAATTGATCAATTTCCCCTTCCCACCTATCCAATCGCCCCTGCTTTCTCTTCACCAATATGTTTAGCAAATCTACTCCACTTTTATTAAGAAATTCTCCCATCTCCCTATCATTCTCTTCACTGTTCTCTCCATCATTAACCAATATGTCCCATCTGTATCTTTTGGGTACTAGATCTTCCTCTATATATCTACCCAAAATGGCAATATCCCACCAAGCTATCTGCTCCTTAAAGTGAACCAGAGACGAAGCACCCTTGTGTATTTTACCATAGAAATCAGTGGGAACATTAGAGAAAACATTTACCATGCTCTCTGTTCCATCCTCACTGCTAAAAGTGTCTGTTATATAGCTGAGATAAGAATCCCGGACTGAGCATTGATTCTGGCTTTGCTATAATGACTCAGCTATAATGATTCCTGAGCAAAGCCAGCAGGGGGCAGGCTTGGACTTGAAGACAGCAAAGAACACAGTCTCAGCTATAATTATTCTGTAGCAAAGCCAGACCGACTGCTTAGTCGGGATTCTTATCTTAGAGGTGATAACAGGCAAATTAAACAGAGAACAATGTAACAAAGAGCAGATTAGGTGTTTACTGTCATGTTCCCACTGATTTATAAGGTAAAATACATGAGGGTGCTTCATCTCTGGTTCTCTTTAAGCAAGAGGTTATGCAATTGTTTAAAATTCCCATCTAGTGTCTCAACTTTCATAGGATTATGACATCATCTCTGCCTGCCTCATGATGTCACTCAGGACCCTCTTCTCCAGCTCCTCCAGCCATCTCCTGAGGTCTCTAAACAGGACAGTGACTCTCTCTGTCTCATCAGCTGCTTTTTCTTGTGCTTTTCTCCTGCGTTCCTCCAGACTCTGGACTCTTTTCTCAGCCTCCTCTGTCTCTGCCATCAGTGTCTGCAGATCATTCCTCAGCTTCTCCTTCTTCTTCTCAGAGGCCTCCTGTAGTGTCTCCACCTGGTGTCCCCGATGTTCTCCAGCCAGAGTGCAGGTTACACAGACACATGAGGCATCCTCAGTGCAGTAATACTCCAGGATCTTCTTATGGACGGAGCATTTCCTGGTCTCCGGGGAGGTGGTGGGGGCACATAAGACGTGTTCTGGTGCCTTGCTGTGGACTCTCAGGTGTTTATCACAAACAGAAACGTCACAGTGCAGACAGGACATAACAGCAGGTACAGGAGAGTCCACACAGCAAGTACAATGGACTCCGGCCGCCTCCTGATCTGGCTCAGTAGACAGGAAACGCCCTGCTATGTTCCTCAGAGCAATGTTCCTGTGTAGTCCAGGCCGCTCCTTGTACTCCTCTCTACATTCAGGACAGGAATAACCTGCAGAGCTCTCCTGTGAGTCCAGCACACGATCAATACAGACCTGGCAGAAATTGTGACCACATCTCAGGCTTACAGGCAGTGCAGCCATCAGGGGGGAGACAACTGACACTGCAATGAGGGGCCCAAAGCTTCTGCCATGCACATTTTTCGCCGCAGCGCACTTCACGCACGGACATGGGGGTGGGGTGGCTAGTGGGCGGGCAAAGCAACCAGTAGGTGGGCCCAGGGAGGGGGGGCCCAGGCTTGATGATGTGCGAGGGGCCCCAAAATTTCTGATGGCGGCCCTGCTTACAGGATCTGTATAAATGGTCCGACAGACGGGACACTCCAGCTCCTCGCTGAGATCAGCAGACGCCATCGCTGGCAGCAGGAGAGGAAACCAAAGTGAAAGTCTCTGATTCTCGGAATCCAGAACAACCAGTTACTTATTATTTGCCTGGGGGAGGGGTGACGGCAAAGCTGCTTTTTTGTAGGCAGCACAGAGACGTACGGGATTACACTCCCATCATACTGCACTAGCTTCCTGGGCTAAACTACCACACAGTCTGCATGAAGTCTGCATATTGTCCTACTATAAGCGACATATAGCAGAATGCAGTAGAGCATACCTCCCAACTTTTTGAGATGAGAAAGCGGGACACTTAAGCCACACCCCTGACACACCCCCTGACACACCCCTAGTCAAATACATGTATATATATATATATATATATATATATATATATATATATATATATATATATATATATATGGGTGAGGAGGTGAAAAAATGATGGAGGCCCCAGCCGGCGGATGCGGTGTGTGGGGCGATGTGTAAGATACTGTCCCTCCCTCCCTCCCTCTGAATGTGCCCCCCAGTGTCCCCCTGTATGTAGAGTATAAGAGCGCAGCATAGCGGGCAGTCTTACCATTCCTCGTCGCGTACCGGCATCTCTGGCTCTTCGCTTCCTGCTTCTTGTGACGTCACAGGAAGTAGATGGAAGCCAGAGATGCCCGTACGCGAGGAGGAATGGTAAGACTGCCCGCTATGCTGCGCTCTTATACTCTACATACAGGGGGACACTGGGGGGCACATTCAGAGGGAGGGAGGGAGGGAGGGACAGTATCTTACACATCGCCCCACACACCGCATCCGCCGGCTGGGGCCTCCATCATTGTTTCACCTCCTCTGCCTGCCGGGACACAAGGAGGGGGGGTATCCCGGGACAGCAGGACCCCTCCCCCAACCCGTGACCGTCCAGACGAATCCGGGATGGTTGGGGCCCCTGGTAAAGAGGCCCTGTAGTGACATAAAGCAGAATGCAGTGAAGAGGACCTGTAGTAACATATAGCAGAATGCAGTAAAGAGGCCCGGTAGTGACATATAGCAGAATGCAGTAAAGAGGCCCGGTAGTGACATATAGCAGAATGCAGTAAAGAGGCCCTGTAGTGACATATAGCAGAATGCAGTAAAGAGGCCCTGTAGTGACATATAGCAGAATGCAGTAAAGAGGCCCTGTAGTGACATATAGCAGAATGCAGTAAAGAGGCCCTGTAGTGACATATAGCAGAATGCAGTAAAGAGGCCCTGTAGTGACATATAGCAGAATGCAGTAAAGAGGCCCTGTAGTGACATATAGCAGAATGCAGTAAAGAGGCCCTGTAGTGACATATAGCAGAATGCAGTAAAGAGGCCCTGTAGTGACATATAGCAGAATGCAGTAAGGAGGCCCTGTAGTGACATAGCAGAATGCAGTAAAGAGGCCCTGTAGTGACATATAGCAGAATGCAGTAAGGAGGCCCTGTAGTGACATATAGCAGAATGCAGTAAAGAGGCCCTGTAGTGACATATAGCAGGATGCAGTAAAGAGGCAGTGTAGTGACATACAGCAGAATGCAGTAAAGAGGCCCTGTAGTGACGTATAGCAGAATGCAGTAAAGGGGCCCTGTAGTGGCATATAGCAGAATGCAGTAAAGAGGCCCTGTAGTGACGTATAGCAGAATGCAGTAAAGAGGCTGTGTAGTGACATATAGCAGAATTCAGTTAAGAGGCCCTGTAGTGGCATATAGCAGAATGCAGTAAAGAGGCCCTGTGGTGGCATATAGCAGAATTCAGTTAAGAGGCCCTGTAGTGGCATATAGCAGAATGCAGTAAAGAGGCCCTGTAGTGACATATAGCAGAATGCAGTAAAGAGGCCCTGTAGTGACGTATAGCAGAATGCAGTAAAGAGGCCCTGTAGTGACGTATAGCAGAATGCAGTAAAGAGGACCGGTAGTGACATATAGCAGAATGCAGTAAAGAGGCCATGTAGTGACATATAGCAGAATGCAGTAAAGAGGCCCTGTAGTGACATATATCAGATTGCAGTAAAGAGGCCCTGTAGTGACATATAGCAGAATGCAGTAAAGAGGCCCTGTAGTGACATATAGCAGAATGCAGTAAAGAGGCCCTGTAGTGGCATATAGTAGAATGCAGTAAAGAGGCCCTGTAGTGACATATAGCAGAATGCAGTATAGAGGCCCTGTAGTGACATATAGCAGAATGCAGTAAAGAGGCGCTGTAGTGACATATAGCAGAATGCAGTATAGAGGCCCTGTAGTGACATATAGCAGAATGCAGTAAAGAGGCCCTGTAGTGACATATAGCAGGATGCAGTAAAGAGGCCCTGTAGTGACATATAGCAGAATGCAGTAAAGAGGTCCTGTAGTGACATATAGCAGAATGCAGTAAAGAGGCCCTGTAGTGACATATAGCAGAATGCAGTAAAGAGGCCCTGTAGTGACATATAGCAGAATGCAGTAAAGAGGCCCTGTAGTGACATATAGCAGAATGCAGTAAAGAGGCCCTGTAGTGACATATAGCAGAATGCAGTAAAGAGGCCCTGTAGTGACATATAGCAGAATGCAGTAAAAAGGCCCTGTAGTGACATATAGCAGAATGCAGTAAAGAGGCCCTGTAGTGACATATAGCAGAATGCAGTAAAGAGGCCCTGTAGTGACATATAGCAGAATGCAGTAAAGAGGCCCTGTAGTGACATATAGCAGAATGCAGTAAAGAGGCCCTGTAGTGACATATAGCAGAATGCAGTAAAGAGGCCCTGTAGTGACATATAGCAGAATGCAGTAAGGAGGCCCTGTAGTGACATAGCAGAATGCAGTAAAGAGGCCCTGTAGTGACATATAGCAGAATGCAGTAAGGAGGCCCTGTAGTGACATATAGCAGAATGCAGTAAAAAGGCCCTGTAGTGACATATAGCAGGATGCAGTAAAGAGGCAGTGTAGTGACATACAGCAGAATGCAGTAAAGAGGCCCTGTAGTGACGTATAGCAGAATGCAGTAAAGGGGCCCTGTAGTGGCATATAGCAGAATGCAGTAAAGAGGCCCTGTAGTGACGTATAGCAGAATGCAGTAAAGAGGCTGTGTAGTGACATATAGCAGAATTCAGTTAAGAGGCCCTGTAGTGGCATATAGCAGAATGCAGTAAAGAGGCCCTGTGGTGGCATATAGCAGAATTCAGTTAAGAGGCCCTGTAGTGGCATATAGCAGAATGCAGTAAAGAGGCCCTGTAGTGACATATAGCAGAATGCAGTAAAGAGGCCCTGTAGTGACGTATAGCAGAATGCAGTAAAGAGGCCCTGTAGTGACGTATAGCAGAATGCAGTAAAGAGGACCGGTAGTGACATGTAGCAGAATGCAGTAAAGAGGCCCTGTAGTGACATATAGCAGAATGCAGTAAAGAGGCCCTGTAGTGACGTATAGCAGAATGCAGTAAAGAGGACCGGTAGTGACATGTAGCAGAATGCAGTAAAGAGGCCCTGTAGTGACATGTAGCAGAATGCAGTAAAGAGGCCCTGTAGTGGCATATAGCAGAATGCAGTAAAGAGGCCCTGTAGTGGCATATAGCAGAATGCAGTAAAGAGGCCCTGTAGTGGCATATAGCAGAATGCAGTAAAGAGGCCCTGTAGTGGCATATAGCAGAATGCAGTAAAGAGGCCCTGTAGTGGCATATAGCAGAATGCAGTAAAGAGGCCCTGTAGTGGCATATAGCAGAATGCAGTAAAGAGGCCCTGTAGTGGCATATAGTAGAATGCAGTAAAGAGGCCCTGTAGTGACATATAGCAGAATGCAGTATAGAGGCCCTGTAGTGACATATAGCAGAATGCAGTAAAGAGGCCCTGTAGTGACATATAGCAGAATGCAGTATAGAGGCCCTGTAGTGACATATAGCAGAATGCAGTAAAGAGGCCCTGTAGTGACATATAGCAGGATGCAGTAAAGAGGCTCTGTAGTGACATATAGCAGAATGCAGTATAGAGGCCCTGCAGTGACCTTCAGCAGAATGCAGTAAAGAGGCCCTGTAGTGACATATAGTAGAATGCAGTAAAGAGGCCCTGTAGTGACATATAGCAGAATGCAGTAAAGAGGCCCTGTAGTGACATATAGCAGAATGCAGTAAAGAGGCCCTGTAGTGACATATAGCAGAATGCAGTAAAGAGGCCCTGTAGTGACATATAGCAGAATGCAGTAAATAGGCCCTGTGGTGACATATAGCAGAATGCAGTAAAGAGGCCCTGTAGTGACATATAGTAGAATGCAGTAAAGAGGCCCTGTAGTGACATGCATGGGTCAAGGACTTCCTGTCAATGAGAACACAACAAGTCAAGCTCGGCAGCTGCTCCTCCAGCATGAGAACCACCAATACGGGAGCCCCGCAAGGATGTGTCCTGTCCCCACTCCTATTATCCTTGTACACCAACAACTGTACCTCAACTGCTGGCTCTGTGAAGGTCATCAAATTTGCGGACGACACCACCATCATCGGCCTAATCAGCAGCAATGGAGAGCACGAGTAACACAGCGAAGTTGAGAGAATCTGCAGCTGGTGCAGGGATAACAACCTAGTGCTTAACGCCACTAAGACAGTTGAACTGGTTGTGGATTTCAGGAGGCACCCCCTTCTCTCCCACCAGTCCACATAGGCGATACCGAGGTCTCGAGAGTACCATCTGTTCGTTTCCTTGGCACGACCCTCACAAACGACCTGAAATGGGGGCAGAACACCAGAATTCAGAAGAAATCTCAGCAGAGGCTGTTCTTCCTGCACCAACTGAAAAAGCTTGGCATGCCACGGAAGCTGCTGAGAAGCTTCTACACCGCAACCATTGAACCCATCATTTGCTCCTCAGTCATTGTCTGGTACGCTAGTGTGTCAGCCAGCGACAGGTATAAACTGCAAAGAGTCATCACTGATGCGGAGAAGATCATCGGCTCTCCGCTGCCACCCCTCGATCTCCTCTACTGTGCTAGGATGAAGACGAGGGCCACCAGGATCTCTCATGACCCCTCCCACCCCGGGCTAGTAAAAAAGGGCGCACAGGGATAGTGGACAAAAAGGGCGCCGCCATAGACTGCAATGCAAAATATCGGCTATTCGGCGCCCGACAGGAAAAAAGGGCGCCGGAGAAATAGCGGTTACAAGGATCGTGTTAACAAAAGGCTCCGTTTACAGGATAAAGTTTATAACAAATATCGTTTACAAGTTCGTTTTGAGTTTGTGTTATACTTATTTTTTCGTTTGTAAATTTCGCTTATATCAGTTTTAACTAGTTTTTTCGTTTTAAAATTACGCTTACAAACCTATTACAACTAAAATTTCGTTTACACTTCTTTTATCATTTAAAATTCGTTTTCATATGTATAATGCTTAAATACCGTTTCTCAACCTGATTGTATTAGAAATACATCGCTTTTGGTATTAACTTTGTTTTTACACTTATAATGCGTTGATTATAGTTACTAAAATATCGCTTTAAATATTACTGTTATTTTAAGATTTCTAATGCATAAGTGATTGTAAGGTTATCTATTGTATTGTATGTGTATATATATTATATATACCTTTTACTACTTATAATATTATTAATGTATACGTGATTTTAAGGCTACTTATTCTATGACAAATATATAAATTATTTTATTCATGTTATTTGTAGAGAAGTATTTTAAGGATTAAATCTATTATTGTTTATATGTGTTTAGCGTGTTTGTGCGGTGGGGATGGTTAGGTTTAGGCACCACCAGGGGGGTCTAGGGGTTAGGGATAGGTACAGGGAGGGTTAGGTATAGTTACAGTGCAATATACACCACCAGGGGGGTGGTTAGTTTTAGGCACCACCAGGGGGGTCTTAGGTTTAGGCACCACCAGGGGGGTCTTAGGTTTAGGCACCACCAGGGGGGTCTTAGGTTTAGGCACCACCAGGGGAGTCTTAGGTTTAGGCACCACCAGGGGGGTCTTAGGTTTAGGCACCACCAGGGGGGTCTTAGGGTTAGGCACCACCAGGGGGGTCTTAGGTTTAGGCACCACCAGGGGGGTCTTAGGTTTAGGCACCACCAGGGGGGTCTTAGGTTTAGGCACCACCAGGGGAGTCTTAGGTTTAGGCACCACCAGGGGGGTCTTAGGTTTAGGTACCACCAGGGGGGTCTAGGGGTTAGGGATAGGTACAGGGAGGGTTAGGTATAGTTACAGTGCAATATACACCACCAGGGGGGTGGTTAGTTTTAGGCACCACCAGGGGGGTCTTAGGTTTAGGCACCACCAGGGGGGTCTTAGGTTTAGGCACCACCAGCGGGGTCTTAGGTTTAGGCACCAACAGGGGGGTCTTAGGTTTAGGCACCACCAGGGGGGTCTTAGGGTTAGGCACCACCAGGGGGGTCTTAGGTTTAGGCACCACCAGGGGGGTCTTAGGTTTAGGCACCACCAGGGGAGTCTTAGGTTTAGGCACCACCAGGGGGGTCTTAGGTTTAGGCACCACCAGGGGGGTCTTAGGTTTAAGCACCACCAGGGGGGTCTTAGGTTTAGGTACCACCAGGGGGGTCTAGGGGTTAGGGATAGGTACAGGGAGGGTTAGGTATAGTTACAGTGCAATATACACCACCAGGGGGGTGGTTAGTTTTAGGCACCACCAGGGGGGTCTTAGGTTTAGGCACCAACAGGGGGGTCTTAGGTTTAGGCACCACCAGGGGGTCTTAGGTTTAGGCACCACCAGGGGGGTCTTAGGTTTAGGCACCACCGGGGGGGGGGTCTTAGGTTTAGGCACCACCGGGGGGGGGGTCTTAGGTTTAGGCACCACCAGGGGGGTCTTAGGGTTAGGCACCACCAGGGGGGTCTTAGGTTTAGGCACCACCAGGGGGGTCTTAGGTTTAGGCACCACCAGGGGAGTCTTAGGTTTAGGCACCACCAGGGGGGTCTTAGGTTTAGGTACCACCAGGGGGGTCTTAGGTTTAGGCACCACCAGGGGGGTCTTAGGTTTAGGCACCACCAGCGGGGTCTTAGGTTTAGGCACCACCAGGGGGGTCTTAGGTTTAGGCACCACCAGGGGGGTCTTAGGGTTAGGCACCACCAGGGGGGTCTTAGGTTTAGGCACCACCAGGGGGGTCTTAGGTTTAGGCACCACCAGGGGAGTCTTAGGTTTAGGCACCACCAGGGGGGTCTTAGGTTTAGGCACCACCAGGGGGGTCTTAGGTTTAGGCACCACCAGGGGGGTCTTAGGTTTAGGTACCACCAGGGGGGTCTAGGGGTTAGGGATAGGTACAGGGAGGGTTAGGTATAGTTACAGTGCAATATACACCACCAGGGGGGTGGTTAGTTTTAGGCACCACCAGGGGGGTCTTAGGTTTAGGCACCAACAGGGGGGTCTTAGGTTTAGGCACCACCAGGGGGTCTTAGGTTTAGGCACCACCAGGGGGGTCTTAGGTTTAGGCACCACCAGGGGGGTCTTAGGTTTAGGTACCACCAGGGGGGTCTTAGGTTAAGGCACCACCGGGGGGGTCTTAGGTTTAGGCACCACCAGGGGGGTCTTAGGGTTAGGCACCACCAGGGGGGTCTTAGGTTTAGGCACCACCAGGGGGGTCTTAGGTTTAGGCACCACCAGGGGGGTCTTAGGTTTAGGTACCACCAGGGGGGTCTTAGGTTTAGGCACCACCAGGGGGGTCTAGGGGTTAGGGATAGGTACAGGGAGGGTTAGGTATAGTTACAGTGCAATATACACCACCAGGGGGGTGGTTAGTTTTAGGCACCACCAGGGGGGTCTTAGGTTTAGGCACCACCAGGGGGGTCTTAGGTTTAGGCACCACCAGGGGGGTCTTAGGTTTAGGCACCACCAGGGGGGTCTTAGGGTTAGGCACCACCAGGGGGGTCTTAGGGTTAGGCACCACCAGGGGGGTCTTAGGTTTAGGCACCACCAGAGGGGTCTTAGGTTTAGGCACCACCAGTGGGGTCTTAGGTTTAGGCACCACCAGGGGGGTCTTAGGTTTAGGCACCACTAGGGGGGTCTAGGGGTTAGGGATAGGTACAGGGAGGGTTAGGTATACTTACAGTGCAATATACACCACCAGGGGGGTGGTTAGGTTTAGGCACCAACAGGGGGGTCTTAGGTTTAGCCACCACCAGGGGGGTCTTAGGTTTAGGCACCACCAGGGGGGTCTAGGGGTTAGGGATAGGTACAGGGAGGGCTCTGTGTGAGAGTAAGGTTAGGTATAGTTATAGTACAATATATGTCATATATACAATTTATTACATTATGGCCTCGATTCATAAACAGCAGTGCGATAAAAAAAATCTTGTTGGGAAAATACCGCACTCGGTATTTTCCCGGTCTGTGTGCTAATTCATAAAGATTTCCCCAGCTGCCCTTGGAGGTCGGTAAATTATCGCAGCCCATTGAGCGGTAGAGTAGAGCAGTGTCTCGATTCTCTCTTTGCCCTGCAGAAATGACTCGCACAGACGGCTCTCTCTGGCTCTCTCCACTGATGACTCAGACAGATGAGTCACACAGTCTTTCCCTGCCTGCAGAAATGACTCACACAGCCGACTCTCTCCACTGATGACTCAGACAGATGAGTCACACAGTCTTTCCCTGCCTGCAGAAATGACTCACACAGCCGGCTCTCTCCACTGATGACTCAGACAGATGAGTTACACAGTCTTTCCCTGCCTGCAGAAATGACTCACACAGCCGGCTCTCTCCACTGATGACTCAGACCGATGAGTCACACAGTCTTTCCCTGCCTGCAGAAATTACTCACACAGCCGGCTCTCTCCACTGATGACTCAGACAGATGAGTCACACAGTCTTTCCCTGCCTGCTCAAATGATTCACACAGAGGGCTCTCTGGCTCTCTCCACAGATGAATCAAACAGACTTCGGCTCTCTGCACTTTTGCATTTGTCAGAGCTGTCAGAGCTGTCGGTAACTTCTTAAGACCTCATCAGAGGTGTCGGTAACTACCGCCAGGCTTACCGCTTGTTGAAGGCTTTATGAATTAACATTTGCTGACAATTTACTGACATGTGTTGTCGATAACTGCAGCCAAGTCGGTAATTTATCTCCCTGGTCGGTAATGTCAGCTTTTCATGCGGTAACAGCCTTTATGAATTGACATTTTGCTAAGTGGTCGGTAAAGTCTGCTGTTTTCAGCATTACCGCATGAGGTAATGCTTTATGAATCGAGGCCATAGTGTATTTACACAAAGGGGGGGGTCTAGGTGAGAGGGATAGGGATAAGGAGATATATCTGTGACCCTAAAGTTAGGTATAATTGTAGTAAAATACCTGTAAAACCTACCATTCTAATACTATGCTTAATACAAGTTTAAATATCGTTTTTACTATAGACGCTATTTGACGCTTTATTTCAGAATTCGTTTACTGTTATAGCCGGTATTTTGCCATTTCATTTCCGTTTATTTAACCTATTTAGCACTGAATTATCGTTTATAACATATTAAACGAAAATATGGTTTTGCATTCAAACATACAGTTTCGGCTACACCCCGTGCCCTTTTTTCCAGGGGCCCTTTTTTGATAGACGCCCTCCCACCCTGGTAGCCGCTACTTTGAGCTCCTCCCGTTGGGTCGCCACTATACAGTAGAGCTATCCCATCCAAAACCACCAGGCGCAGGAACTCCTTCTTCCTCCAAGCAATTCTGCTGCTAAGGTAGTGGAGTACTGTCATGAGGTCAGTACACGCTCTCTGCTGCTCCCCTCACCCTCGCAGCACCCAGGTCAGTAAGACAGCACAGCCTGGCTGGAACTAGTGTTGGGCGAACACCTAGATGTTCGGGTGTTCGCGCCAAACTCCGAACATAATGGAAGTCAATGGGGACCCGAACTTTCGTGCTTTGTAAAGCTTCCTTACATGCTACATACCCCAAATTAGCAGGGTATGTGCACCTTGGGAGTGGGTACAAGAGGAAAAAAAATATTTGAAAAAGAGCTTATAGTTTTTGAGAAAATTGATTGTAAAGTTTCAAAGGAAAAACTGTCTTTTAAATGTGGAAAATGTCATGTTTCTTTGCACAGGTAACATGCTTTTTGTCGCCATGCAGTCATAAATGTAATACAGAGAAGAGGTTCCAGGAAAAGGGACCGGTAACGCTAACCCAGCACCAGCAGCAGCAGACGTGATGGAACAGGAGGAGGCGCAGGAGGAGAAGGCCACGCTTTTTGAGACACAACAACCCAGGCCTTGCATGAGGACAAGAAGCGTGCGGATAGCATGCTTTGTACCGCCATGCAGTCATAAATGTAATAAAGATAAGAGGTTCAATAAACAGGGACCACGCGGTAACGCTAACCCAGCAGCAGCAGACGTGATGGAACAGGAGGAGGCGCAGGAGGAGAAGGCCACGCTTTGAGACACAACAACCCAGGCCTTGCATGAGGACAAGAAGCGTGCGGATGTCATGCTTTTTACCGCCATGCAGTCATAAATGTAATATAGATGAGAGGTTCCATAAACAGGGACCGGCAACGCTAACCCAGCAGCAGCAGCAGCACACGTGATGGAACAGGAGGAGGCGCAGGAGGAGAAGGCCACGCTTTGTGAGACACAACAACCCAGGCCTTGCATGAGGACAAGAAGCGTGCGGATAGCATGCTTTTTACCGCCATGCAGTCATAAATGTAATAAAGATAAGTGGTTCCATAAACAGGGACCGGCAACGCTAACCCAGCAGCAGCAGCACACGTGATGGAACAGGAGCAGGCGCAGGAGGAGAAGGCCATGCTTTTTGAGACACAACAACACAGGCCTTGCATGAGGACAAAAAGCGTGCGGATATAGCAGCAATGCTTTTTGCCGCCATGCAGTCATAAATGTAATACAGATGAGAGGTTCAATAAACAGGGACCGGAAACGCTAAACCATCCCAGATGTTCATTGGTTATGTTACTTGGTTGGGGTCCTGGAGTGTTGCGTAGTCGTTTCCAATCCAGGATTGATTCATTTTAATTTGAGTCAGACGGTCTGCATTTTCTGTGGAGAGGCGGATACGCCGATCTGTGACGATGCCTCCGGCAGCACTGAAACAGCGTTCCGACATAACGCTGGCTGCCGGGCAAGCCAGCACCTCTATTGCGTACATTGCCAGTTCGTGCCAGGTGTCTAGCTTCAATACCCAATAGTTGAAGGGTGCAGATGGATTGTTCGACACAGCTACGCCATCTGACATGTAGTCCTTGACCATCTTCTCCAGGCGATCGGTGTTGGAGGTGGATCTGCACGCTTGCTGTTCAGTGGGCTGCTGCTGCATGGGTGTCAGAAAATTTTCCCACTCCAAGGACACTGCCGATACCATTCCCTTTTGGGCACTAGCTGCGGCTTGTGTTGTTTGCTGCCCTCCTGGTCGTCCTGGGTTTGCGGAAGTCAGTCTGTTGGCGTACAACTGGCTAGAGGAGGGGGAGGATGTCAATCTCCTCTCTAAAGTCTCCACAAGGGCCTGCTGGTATTCTTCCATTTTGACCTGTCTGACTCTTTCTTCAAGCAGTTTTGGAACATTGTGTTTGTACCGTGGATCCAGAAGGGTATAAACCCAGTAATTGGTGTTGTCCAGAATGCGCACAATGCGTGGGTCGCGTTCAATGCAGTCTAGCATGAATTGAGCCATGTGTGCCAGAGTCCTACCAGAATCCTCATCATCCTCTTGTGAGCGTTGTGATAGTTGTTGTGATGCATCATAGTCGTCACCTTCCTGGTCTGCTTCTGTTGACCATTCGCGCTGAATTGTGGAAGTCCAACGTGCACCGCTCTGGCCCTCGTCAGTGGTGGCAGGAAATTCCTGCTCCAACTCCAGCTGTTCCTCCTCCTCTTCTTCGTCATAGCTGCTGGGGCCAGCGTTTCCTGAGGCGGATGGCCTGATGTTGGTACCATCACGCTGATCGTTTTCTCCTTCAGATTCCCCCAGTTGCATCATGACAGCTGTTTCCTTGATTTTCAATATTGACCTCTTCAGTAAACACAGCAGTGGTATGGTAATGCTGACTGAAGAGTTGTCACTGCTCAGTGCTCACAAGCAACGTGGATTGCTCAAAATTTTGGAGGACTTGGCAGAGGTCCAACATGTTGGCCCAATCGGATCCACAGAAGCTTGGCAGCTGTCCGGATGCGCCTCGGTACTGCGCCGTCATGTACTGGACCACTGCACTCTTCTGCTCGCAAAAGCGGGCTAGCATGTGCAGCGTAGAATTCCAGCGCGTAGGGACATCACACAGCAAGCGGTGGTGGGGGAGATTGAAGCGCTCCTGCATCTTGGCGAGTGCCCCCGAAGCAGTACTGGAATTTCTACAATGTTTGGCCACTCGACGCACCTTCAACAGAAGATCGGCCACGCCTGGGTATGTCCTCAGGAACCGCTGAACTACTAGGTTCATCACGTGCGCCAGGCAAGGGATGTGTGTCAGCTTAGCCAACCTTAAAGCGCGAATGAGATTACTCCCATTATCACACACAACCATGCCCGGTTTCAGGTCCAGCGGTGCCAGCCACAAATCCGTCTGTTCCTTTATTCCCCTCCAAATTTCCTCCCCTGTGTGCTGCTTATCCCCAAGGCAGATCAGCTTCAGCAACGCTTGCTGACGCATGCCAACAGCTGTGCTGCACTGCTTCCACGATCCTACTGCTGCTGGTGCTGGGTTAGCGTTTCCGGATGAGGTACAGCTTTGAGATGCGTTGGAGGAGAAGGAGTCAGAGAGGTAGGTGCTGCTGTTGTTATCCAGTGGGAGTGACGGCAGTGCAGCTGTTTGCGGCGTGGGCAACACCCGCGCCGTAGCAGGTGAGGAATCGCTGCCAGGCTCCACAAGGTTCACCCAGTGCGCGGTAAGGGAGATGTATCGACCCTGGCCGAACGCACTCGTCCAGGTGTCAGTGGTGAGGTGAACCTTGCAGGCAACGGCATTCTTCAAGCTTCGGGTTATTTTGCTGACCACGTGCTCATGCAACTCAGGCACTGCAGAGCGCGCAAAGTGGTAGCGGCTGGGAACCACGTAACGTGGGATGGCCACTGACATCATGCCCTTGAAGCTGTTTGTCTCCACCACTCGATATGGCAGCATTTCGCAGGCCAGAAGCTTGGCTATGCTGGCTGTTACTGCCACGGCCCGGGGGTCATTTGCTGGCAATTTCCTCTTGCGCTCAAACATCTCCGAGACAGACAACTGAACTGTAGGGCTGCACACTGAAGGGCTGTTGGTTGTTGTGTTTGATGAACACTGGGAGACCTCAAGAGCACTAGTCCGGAAAGTGACAGTGTCAGCGTCGTCTGATGTTTGTGAATGTTGTGAACCACGCAATGGCTGGGCTACTGCTGCTGCTGAGGCGGGTCTGGTGGTGAGTCTGGTGAACCCAAGGGAGGCAGTGTTGCTGGTACCCTGTCCTGCCGCGTTTGCCCACAGAGTGGGATGTTTGGATAGCATGTGGCGGCTCATGCTGGTGGTGGAGAGGTTGTTAATACTTTTCCCCCTGCTCAGGCGGGTCTTGCACACCTTGCAAATCGCCATGGTAACATCCTCAGTGCAGTCTTCAAAGAAAGCCCAGACTTTGGAGCACCTGCCTTGCTGGCGATTTCTGTTTGCTCCTCTTTTGCCTCTCACTTGAACTTCCACGCTTGTGGTGCCTGAAATTGCGCGCCGCCTACCTTGTGGCACAAAGCGAACTCGTGCAGCAGTGGGTTCTTCAACAGACTCATCTGTGCTGCTGCTACGACGGCGATGTTCTCGTTCACAAACAAAATCTGGGTCTATGTCCACATTGTCCATACCCTCCTCTTCCATCTCCTCAAACTCGTCATATGTCATTGTGGGGGGCCGCCGCCGTGAAGTAGAGCTCCCCAGAACAACCTCTGCGCAGCTCACTCCAACGTCGTCTTCCAGAGCTTCTCGGCCGACCTCCTGCAATTGAAACCCCTCCTGCTCAACTTGCTCTAGGATTTGGGTTTCAAAGTCCTCAGACTCGCCTTGCATTTCAGTGCGCGGTGCATTTCCCACAGTTAATGGTTGTGAATCCGGGCACAACATTTCTGGCTGTTCCTCCATTGACCTTTCAAAGGTGGAAGTTTGTTGGCCTGGGAATAGCTCCTGCGAATACCCCATTGTGTCCTGAGGTAATTCATCGGACTGGTTATCTGGCAGTTGTGTGCGTGGTGTCGCTGCCGGTTGTGTCAGCTTTGTGCCCACTGGCTCCTTGTAACTGGCTGAGGACTCGGACCTCGTGCGTGATGTGCTGGTGCTGCTTAACCCACTGCTGGACGCTTGAGAGGTCATCCAAGTAATTATCTGGTCCTGTTCTTTTGGATCTGTGAGGGTTGTTGTCCTGGACAACATGGGCGGTATTGAGTGGGTTTTCTTGGGTGCTCCCCTGTGGCCTGTACGTGAACCGTCAGGGGAAACACCTCTTCCCTTGCCCCTCCCTCTTTCACCGGATTTCTTCCTCATTTCACTTATCCTTAAAGTACACGCTGACTGGCAGCAGTACAGTGGCAGTACAGAAATGCTATACAGTGGTGGGTGAGCGGTGTACCACTATTGCCAGCAGCGACACAGAGCACAATGCTATACAGTGGCGGGTGAGCGGTGTACTACTGTTCCCAGCAGACACAGAGTGGCAGTAAACACAATGCTATATAGTGTGGCTGAGCCGTGTACACAGAGTGGCAGTAAACACAATGCTATATAGTGTGGCTGAGCGAGCGGTGTACTACTGTTCCCAGCAGACACAGAGTGGCAGTAAACACAATGCTATATAGTGTGGCTGAGCGAGCGGTGTACTACTGTTCCCAGCAGACACAGAGTGGCAGTAAACACAATGCTATATAGTGTGGCTGAGCCGTGTACACAGAGTGGCAGTAAACAATGCTATATTGTGTGGCTGAGCCGTGTACACAGAGTGGCAGTAAACACAATGCTATATAGTGTGGCTGAGCCGTGTACACAGAGTGGCAGTAAACAATGCTATATAGTGTGGCTGAGCCGTGTACACACAGTGGCAGTAAACAATGCTATATAGTGTGGCTGAGCGGTGTACACAGAGTGGCAGTAAACACAATGCTATATAGTGTGGCTGAGCCGTGTACACAGAGTGGCAGTAAACACAATGCTATATAGTCTGGCTGAGCGGTGTACACAGAGTGGCAGTACACACAATGCTATATATAGTGTGGCTGAGCCGTGTACACAGAGTGGCAGTAAACACAATGCTATATAGTGTGGCTGAGCCGTGTACACAGAGTGGCAGTAAACAATGCTATATAGTCTGGCTGAGCCGTGTACACAGAGTGGCAGTAAACACAATGCTATATAGTCTGGCTGAGCGGTGTACACAGAGTGGCAGTAAACACAATGCTATATAGTGTGGCTGAGCCGTGTACACAGAGTGGCAGTAAGCAATGCTATATAGTCTGGCTGAGCCGTGTACACACAGTGGCAGTAAACACAATGCTATATAGTCTGGCTGAGCGGTGTACACAGAGTGGCAGTACACACAATGCTATATAGTCTGGCTGAGCGGTGTACACAGAGTGGCAGTAAACAATGCTATATAGTCTGGCTGAGCGGTGTACACAGAGTGGCAGTAAACACAATGCTATATAGTGTGGCTGAGCCGTGTACACAGAGTGGCAGTAAACAATGCTATATAGTCTGGCTGAGCCGTGTACACAGAGTGGCAGTAAACACAATGCTATATAGTCTGGCTGAGCGGTGTACACAGAGTGGCAGTAAACACAATGCTATATAGTGTGGCTGAGCGAGCGGTGTACTACTGTTCACAGCAGCGACACACAATGACTGGGGGGACCCTGGCTAGCCTGGCTGGAGAGAGAACTACCCTGCCTGCCTACCCAAAGCTAAACCCACAGACAAATGGCGGAGATATGACGTGGTTCGGGTATTTATTTACCCGAACCACGTGACCGTTCGGCCAATCAGAGCGCGTTCGGGTCCGAACCACGTGACCCGTTCGGCCAATCACAGCGCTAGCCGAGCGTTCGGGGAACGTTCGGCCATGCGCTCTTAGTTCGGCCATGTGGCCGAACTGTTTGGCCGAACACCATCAGGTGTTCGGCCGAACTCGAACATCACCCGAACAGGGTGATGTTCTGCAGAACCCGAACAGTGGCGAACACTGTTCGCCCAACACTAGTTGGAACTGAACTAACTTTTGACTTTATGGAGAGTTTTTTGTGGACCTTATGTAGGCCCCACAGGACTGCTTGTCTGATCTCCCTGCAATGTTACATGTTAGATGTTATATGCACCAATGCACACGTCTAATATGTGTCAGGCTGGCAGATCTCACCTCTGCCGCGGCGAGCAGCGGCGCATCCGCGCCTTCCAGATCGCTTGGCCGCGCGGGTGGTGATGACGTCAGCGGCTCGTCAGCTGACCTTACGCAGGGAGAGAAAGAGGGTGGACGCACACGCTGGTTGCGTTGCACCTCTTATGCCCTTAGGAAGCGTCAGCTGATAGCCGGACACGGTCAGCTGACACGCAGGGCTCTGTCTCTGGCCCTGATTGATGGGCGTTTTTGGGGCATGGCTTGCCTGCTATACTGGGCTTCTTAAGCCCTGTATTGCCAGTCACTCATTGGCCTCAATTCACTAAGCTTATCTCCTGTCTTTAATGGTGATAAGGCATGTAGTATTCAGGAAACCTTTTACCTCAGGCAAACCTAAAGTTAACTCTTCTGTCTTTAAGTTAACTCTTTAATCCTTAAAATAACTCCAGATTTAAAGACAGGCTGTTCATTAACTGTGTGTGAAAATAACTACAGAGGAGGTAACGTAAGGAATGAAGAGATAAGATAACTCTCTTACTGTGTGGAGGTAAGTTTTATCTTGCCTTATTATCTCCAGAATGATCTTAGTGAATTGAGGCCATTGTCTGTTGTAGCTAACACTTCGCAGTGAAGGATTCAGACCTTAGTCAGATCCGTGTGTGCTTTGATCCGGCAGGACCCCGGGGATTTCACACTAAATAGCTTTATTGTTATTATTATTACTAATTGATTTACTGTGTTTGACTTCTGCTTGTTCTCTGACTACTCTTTGCCTCATGATTCTGTACCTCTGCTTATCTGACCTGTTGCCGATCTCTGCCTGTTTACTCACCTTGCTCTTGCCTGCCGATTTTGTACCTTATCTGACCAATCCGTTGTCGACCTTGCCTGTCTCACCTCGCCCCCACCAGTGAGCCATTTCCACTGGGGGTTTACCCTTACTGTGACACGGTACCATTTCTGTATAAGTGCGCACCTAATCACGTGTTTGTTTTCACTGAATAAAGTTACTGACTTTTGTGCTGATAGCTGATCACTACTGATCATTAATAATGTCTGTCTTGCACATCTGGTTTACCTGTTTGATGTATTATGCCTATGCCATATGAACCACAAATAATTTTGAGTATGACTCCTGTCGTACTTGGTGAAATAAAAGTGATTCTGATTCAGAGCACTGAAAGTACAAACTTTCTCTTGAGAGTACAAACATTCTGCAGTGATGCACCTGACAGCGTAAAGATGTCACCACCTTTTATTTTCATTGGATTTATTTATTTTAATTGGATTAAAAACTCTCAGAAACAAGCATTCGGTACAGATCACCTGGCAGGACTAAAGATGATGCCACCAGTGATAAATGTCAGAATGTAAATCAGGGAAAGATTTTACAGCGGGCAAACACTGACTGAATAATCTATAAATGAATAGTGAAAAGGAAATAAACCATTGTATTTATAATGTTATTTTCACTGGAGTTCCTCTTTATGTACCTGCTGTTGCAGTGTGCTGTGTGCGCACAACAACTTTACCCAACTTTACAGGATCTATCCCAACGGGTGTTATTTCCTGTTCTTGGGACCTTCATTAAGCTTTGTGGTTATAGCATGTAGGAATAGCCATAGCAACAGCAGTGGCATAGTAATAGCCATAGCAACAGCAGGGGCATAGTAATAGCCATAGCAACAGCAGTGGCATAGTAACAGCCATAGCAACAACAGGGGAATAGTAATAGCAACAGCAGGGGCGTAGTAATAGCCATAGCAACAGCAGTGGCATAGTAATAGCCATAGCAACAGCAGTGGCATAGTAATAGCCATGGCAACAGCAGTGGCATAGTAATAGCCATGGCAACAGCAGTGGCATTGTAATAGCCATAGCAACAGCAGGGGAATAGTAATAGCAACAGCAGGGGCGTAGTAATAGCCATAGCAACAGCAGGGGCGTAGTAATAGCCATAGCAACAGCAGGGGCGTAGTAATAGCCATAGCAACAGCAGTGGCATAGTAATAGCCATAGCAACAGCAGTGGCATAGTAATAGCCATGGCAACAGCAGTGGCATAGTAATAGCCATAGCAACAGCAGGGGAATAGTAATAGCAACAGCGGGGGCATAGTAATAGCCATAGCAACAGCGGGGGCATAGTAATAGCCATAGCAACAGCAGTGGAATAGTAATAGCCATAGCAACAGCAGTGGCATAGTAATAGCCATAGCAACAGCAGTGGCATAGTAATAGCCATAGCAACAGCAGGGGAGTAGTGATAGCCATAGCAACAGCAGGGGCATAGTAATAGCCATAGCAACAGCAGTGGCATAGTAATAGCCATAGCAACAGCAGAGGAGTAGTGATAGCCATAGCAACAGCAGGGGCATAGTAATAGCCATAGCAAAAGCAGTGGCATAGTAATAGCCATAGCAACAGCAGGGGAGTAGTGATAGCCATAGCAACAGCAGGAGGATAGTAATAGCCATAGCAACAGCAGGGGAGTAGTGATAGCCATAGCAACAGCAATGGCGTAGTAATATTAATGACGTAGTAATAGCCATAGCAACAGCAATGGCGTAGTAATTGCCATAGCAAAAGCAGGGAAACAGCAAGCCATAGCAACAGCAGGGGCGTAGTAATAGCCATAACAGCAGCAGGGGCATAGTGATAGCCATAGCAACAGCAGGGGCGTAGTGATAGCCATAGCAACAGCAGGGGCATAGTGATAGCCATAACAACAGCAGGGGCATAGTGATAGCCATAGCAACAGCAGGGGCGTAGTGATAGCCATAGCAACAGCAGGGGCGTAGTAATAGCCATAGCAACAGCATGGGAGTAGTGATAGTCATAGCTACAGCAGGGGCTTAGTGATAGCCATAGCAACAGCAGGGCTGTAGTAATAGCCATAGCAACAGCAGGGGCATAGTAATAGCCATAACAACAGCAGGGGCGTAGTAATAGCCATAGCAACAGCAGAGGCGTAGTAATAGCCATAGCAACAGCAGGGGCATAGTAATAGCCATAACAACAGCGGGGGCATAGTAATAGCCATAGCAACAGCAGGGGCGTAGTGATAGCCATAGAAACAGCAGGGGCGTAGTGATAGCCATAACAACAGCAGGGGCATAGTGATAGCCATAGCAACAGCAGAGGAGTAGTGATAGCCATAGAAACAGCAGGGGTGTAGTGCTAGCCATAGCAACAGCAGAGGAGTAGTAATAGCCATAACAACAGCAGGGGCGTAGTGATAGCCATAACAACAGCAGGGGCGTAGTGATAGCCATAGAAACAGCAGGGGCGTAGTGATAGCCATAGCAACAGCAGGGGCGTAGCAATAGCCATAGCAACAGCAGAGGAGTAGTAATAGCCATAGCAACAGCAGAGGCATTGTAATAGCTATAGCAACAGCAAGGGCGTAGTAATAGCCATAGCAACAGCAGGAGCGTAGTAATAGCCATAGCAACAGCAGAGGAATAGCAAGCCATAGCAACAGCAAGGGCGTAGTAATAGCCATAGCAACAGCAGGGACGTAGTAATAGCCATAGCAACAGCAGAGGAGTAGTAATAGCCATAGCAACAGCAGGGGCATAGTAATAGCCATAACAACAGCACGGGTGTAGCAATAGCCATAGCAGGCCAGGTGACCCCAATAGGCCTGGATAATATTGGAGATTTCAGGAATACCCAGAATAGGTCTATGTTAGACCAGCTGGCTACAGAGAATGCCGGGTTGGTGTCCTTGGACCAGGTGAAACCTGTGGTTGTACGCAACCCGGATTTTTATCCTTTGGCTAGTCGTACTCCACCAGTTGACACCTTCCAAGAATTGGTGGAGCGGGACTTGGTTGAGTTGGGGGGTTCCCGTGTTGCCTGCAGGCCCAACCTGTCTCATCAGGAGCAACAGGCCCTCCGTAGTCTGAAGGAAAATAAAGATATTGTAATCCGCAATGCAGACAAGGGGGGCGCTGTTGTTATCCTGGATAAGGAGAGTCACAGGTTGGAGGCCCTGAGGCAGCTCGGTGATTCCTCTGTGTATCTTGGCCTTAAGATTGATCCCACTAAGACCTTCCAGGCAGAGTTATTTCAACTTTTGTCCCTAGGTAGGAGCCTGGGGGTTCTCGACCAGAGGCTGGTAGATTATTTGACGGTACAGCACCCAGTTATTCCAATTTTCCATCATTTGCCTAAGATTCACAAACCAGGCATTTCCCCGGAGGGCAGGCCCATTGTGATGGGGATCGGTTCTCTGGGGGAGCGCCTGGGAGACTGGGTGGACTCCATGCTCCAGCCTCTTGTGCGTCGACTTCCGAGCTACATCAGGGACACAAAACATTTATTGTCCAGCCTGGAAGGCTTTGAATGGAGAGAACAATACAGTTGGCTTACAGTGGATGTTAAGGCACTGTATTTGTGTATTCCTCACAAATTGGCCCTGGATGCTGTGGAATTTCATCTTTTGAGGTATTCCAGTTACCCCGCAGACTCCCAGAAATGTATTCTTTTGGCAGTCGAGTACCTCCTGACCCGCAACTATTTTATGTTCGACAGTGGGTTCTACCTCCAGAGGTGTGGCGCCTCCATGGGTGCGAAATTCTCGCCCTCTTTGGCGAACCTTTATGTGGGTTGCTGAAAGGAGTGCCACATCTTTGGGGGTGGGAGCCGTGTGTCGGACCTGGTTGCGTGGTACGGGATGTACATCGATGATCTGCTCTTGGTGTGGCAGGGCCAACCGGAGGAGGTGCGGGACTTTATGGAATACCTCAATTTGAATAGCCTGAATCTGCAATTCACGTCGAGCTTGGCCACCGCGGCAATCAATTACTTGGATGTGACCCTGTTGGGTGATCCAATACAGGGTCGGGTATGCTATAAAACCTATAGAAAGCCATGTAGTGGTAACACCACATACTATACGAGGCGTCCCGGTTGGTGAATTCACCAGGGTACGCCTCAACTGCTCGGAGGAACACTGGCTTTCGGACGAATTTGCCACGGTGGAGAAACGCTTGCGTGATAGAGGTTATCCCAGGTGGGTCATAAATAGGGGGAGGGCTCGTTCGGCTAGGAAATCCCGGGAGCAGTTACTCATGAGTCTAAATTCCGAAAATAGTGGAGAGAGCCAGCCTACTTTTGTCATCACTTACAGTGTTGAGTATAGTAGGGTGGTTGACATTATTAAAAAGTATCTGCCGGTGCTGGAAGCAGATCAGGGCCTTCGTCCTATTATTAAACGGGGAGTTCGCTTTGCGAGTAGGAGGGCTCCCACTCTAGCCCAAACACTCTCTCCCAGCTTGTTTGAGTCTAGGCCCAACACATTCACTTGGCTTAATTTGGTGGGATCCTATAGGTGTGGTGTCCCCACATGTAATTATTGTGGGGTACACGAAAAAACACGTGTTGCGGTGTCCACCTCCAATGGGCGCACATTCCCTATAAGGCAATTTTTAAACTGCAATTCTACGTATGTGGTCTATCTGATCACGTGTAGGGAATGTGCTCTCCAATATGTGGGGTGCAGTACAAGACCACTTAGGTCCAGGATCAGTGAGCATTATAGGGGTCCCTCCTGGCTTACCCGTAACATCTCTAATGTCGCGAAGCATTTTCGCCACGTTCATCAGGGCGATATGTCCTCTTTTTCTTTTCATGCTCTGGAACGTATACGGTTCTCACAGAGAGGGGGTGACCACTATAAGTGCTTACTAGCCTTAGAGGCCCTCTGGATCTTTAAATTGGGTACTAGGATCCCGTTGGGCCTAAATGCATGATGGGATTTGGCTCTAGTTACCCACTAGCTGATGGAGTAGTTTTTGTCGATTTGCTTAACATACTTGCGATCCATTCCCAGGACCATGTATAAATTATTGAAAAACACCAATAACAATGGTCCCATTATCTACAGTTCTGAGGTATGCCATTTATCCTTCAGGTTTTAATACTTAGTGTCTATGTTTTTAGACTTATACATTTATTGTCGTGTTAATTATACTTGATTTTAGACAATTGTTTTTGTTCACATATCAGAAGGCATCTCTCCACCCACTTTGTGGGTGGTTTGTGGAGGGGGATCTCTCCCCTTCTTTACCCCACCCCCCTTTCTTGGGTGGGATGTGTGCACATTTTGTATAAATGTATGTCATGAGTTGTACCTTTTTAGCCATGAGTAAGGACCTTAGAGTCCGAAACATGTCGGCTTTGTATTGCTGGATACGTCCTTAATAAAGTCTACATATCATCGGACAAGTTGCGGACCGTTTGTTTCTATACATTCGTGTGGATTGGAGTTTCCATGGTCCAGCACTGTCCTGTGCTAGGGGTCTGAGCGGTATCACCATCTCACATCCATTTTAAGTTGGGAGGTGATTGGGGAAGGGTCAGCAGACAGCTCAGGGGCCCAGGAGGGAAATTTGACTTCAACAAAGGGCCCCTAATGACGCTTTTTGGTCGTGGGGGTGTTTTTTGAGGGCCCCCAGGCTAATTTTGCCCTAGGGCCCAATTGTTACTTGAACCGGCCCTGGCCGTTATAAAGCTATCCCATCCAAAACCACCAAGCGCAGGAAGTCCATCTTCCCCCATGCAATTCTGCTGCTAAGCTAGTGGAGTACTGTCATGAGGTCAGCACACGCTCTCTGCTGCTCCCCTCACCCTCACAACACCCGGGTCGGTAAGGCACCACAGCCTGGCTGGAACTGAACTAACTTTGGACTTTATGGAGAGTTTTTTTTGTGAACTTTATGGGGACTTTATGTCAAATAAGACAAGACAAGACAAATAACTTTTATATTGCGCTTTTCTCCTGGCGGACTCAAAGCGCCAGAGCTGCAGCCACTAGGGTGCGCTCTATAGGCAGTAGCAGTGTTAGGGAGACTTGCCTAAGGTCTCCTGCTGAATAGGTGCTGGCTTACTGAACAGGCAGAGCCGAGATTCGAACCCTGGTCTCCTATGTCAGAGGCAGAGCCCTTAACCATTACACTATCCAGCCACCACCGGCCCTGGCCGTTATAAAGCTATCCCATCCAAAACCACCAAGCGCAGGAACTCCATCTTCCCCCAAGCAATTCTGCTGCTAAGCTAGTGGACCTTATGTGGGCCCCACAGGACTGCTTGTCTCATCTCCCCGTAATGTTACATGTTAGATGTTATATGCACCAAAGCACACGTCTAATACAGTGGGTTGCAAAAGTATTCGGCCCCCTGGAAGTTTTCCACATTTTGTCATATTACTGCCACAAACATGAATCAATTTTATTGGAATTCCACGTGAAAGACCAACACAAAGTGGTGTACACGTGAGAAGTGGATCGAAAATCATACATCATTCCAAACATTTTTTACAAATAAATAAGTGCAAAGTGGGGTGTGCGTAATTATTCAGCTCCCTGAGTCAATACTTTGTAGAACCACCTTTTGCTGCAGTTACAGCTGCCAGTCTTTTAGGGTATGTCTCTACCAGCTTTGCACATCTAGAGACTGAAATCCTTGCCCATTCTTCTTTGCAAAACAGCTCCAGCTCAGTCAGATTAGATGGACAGCGTTTGTGAACAGCAGTTTTCAGATCTTACCACAGATTCTCAATTGGATTTAGATCTGGACTTTGACTGGGCCATTCTAACACATGGATATGTTTTGTTTTAAACCATTCCATTGTTGCCCTGGCTTTATGTTTAGGGTCGTTGTCCTGCTGGAAGGTGAACCTCCGCCCCAGTCTCAAGTCTTTTGCAGACTCCAAGAGGTTTTCTTCCAAGATTGCCCTGTATTTGGCTCCATCCATTTTCCCATCAACTCTGACCAGCTTCCCTGTCCCTGCTGAAGAGATGCACCCCCCGAGCATGATGCTGCCACCACCATATTTGACAGTGGGGATGGTGTGTTCAGAGTGATGTGCAATGTTAGTTTTCCGCCACACATAGTGTTTTGCATTTTGGCCAAAAAGTTCCCTTTTGGTCTAACCTGACCAGAGCACCTTCTTCCACATGGTTGCTGTGTCCCCCACATGGCTTGTGGCAAACTGCAAATGGGACTTCTTATGCTTTCTGTTAACAATGCCTTTCTTCTTGCCACTCTTCCATAAAGGCCAACTTTGTGCAGTGCATGACTAATAGTTGTCCTATGGACAGAATCTCCCACCTGAGCTGTAGATCTCTGCAGCTCGTCCAGAGTCACCATGGGCCTCTTGACTGCATTTCTGATCAGCGCTCTCCTTGTTCGGCCTGTGAGTTTAGGTGGACGGCCTTGTCTTGGTAGGTTTGCAGTTGTGCCATACTCCTTCCATTTCTGAATGATCGCTTGAACAGTGCTCCGTGGGATGTTCAAGGCTTTGGAAATATTTTTGTAGCCTAAGCCTGCTTTACATTTTGCAATAACTTGATCCCTGACCTGTCTTGTGTGTTCTTTGGACTTCACGGTGTTGTTGCTCCCAATATTTTCTTAGACAACCTCTGAGGCCCTCACAGAGCAGCTGTATTTGTGCTGACATTAGATTACACTCGGGTGCATTCTATTTAGTCATTAGCACTCATCAGGCAATGTCTATAGGCAACTGACTGCACTCAGACCAAAGGGGGCTGAATAATTATGCACACCCCACTTTGCAGTTATTTATTTGTAAACAATGTTTGGAATGATGTATGATTTCCGTTCCACTTCTCATGTGTACACCACTTTGTGTTGGTCTTTCATGTGGAATTCCAATAAAATTGATGCATGTTTGTGGCAGTAATATGACAAAATGTGGAAAACTTCCAAGGGGCCGAATACTTTTGCAACCCACTGTATGTCTGTTTTGCACATCTGGTTTACCTGTTTGATGTACTATGCCTTGTGAACCACAAATAATTTTGAGTATGACTCCTGCCGTACTTGGCGAAATAAAAGTGATTCTGATTAAGAGCACTGAGAGTACAAACTTTCTCTTGAGAGTACAAACATTCTGCAGTGATGCACCTGACAGCGTAAAGATGTCACCACCTTTATTTTCATTGGATTTATTTATTTTCATTGGATTAGGAACTCTCAGAAACAAGCATTCGGTACAGATCACCTGGCAGGACTAAATATGATGCCATGTGATAAATGTCAGAATGTAAATCAGGGCGAGGAAAGAGATTTTACAATGGGCAAACACTGACTGAATAATCTATAAATTAATATTGAAAAGGAAATAATAAATTATATTCATAATGTTATTTTCACTGGAGTTCCTCCTTATGTACCTGGTGTTGCTGAGTGCTATGTGCGCACAACAACTTTACCAAACTTTACTGGATCAATCCCAACGGGTGTTATTTCCTGTTCTTGGGACCTTCATTAAGCTTTGTGGTTATAGCATGTAGGAATGGCCATAGCAACGGCAGGGGCATAGTAATAGCCATAGCAACGGCAGGGGAGTAGTGATAGCCACAGCAACAGCAGGGGTATAGTAATAGCCATAGCAACAGCAGTGGCATAGTAATAGCCATAGCAACAGCAGGGGAGTAGTAATAGAGGTAGCAATGGCAGAGGAGTAGTAATAGCCATAGCAACAGCGGGGGCATAGCAATACAGGTAGCAACAGCAGGAGCATAGCAATAGAGCTAGCAACAGCAGGGGAGTAGTGATAGCCATAGCAACAGCAGGGGCATAGTAATAGCCATAGCAACAGCAGGGGAGTAGTAATAGCCATAGCAACAGCAGGGGCATAGTAATAGCCATAGCAACAGCAGGGGCATAGTAATAGCCATAGCAACGGCAGATGAGTAGTAATAGCCATAGCAACAGCGGGGGCATAGTAATAGCCATAGCAACAGCAGAGGAGTAGTTATAGCCATAGCAACAACAGGGGCGTAGTAATAGCCATAGCAACAGCAGGGGCATAGTGATAGACATAGCAACAGCAGGGGAGTAGTGATAGCCATAGCAACAGCAGGGGAGTAGTGATAGCCATAGCAACAGCAGGGCTGTAGTGATAGCCATAGCAACAGCAGGGGCATAGTAATAGCCATAGCAACAGCAGGGGTGTAGTAATAGCAACAGAAGGGCAGTAGTGATAGCCATAGCAACAGCAGGAGGATAGTAATAGCCATAGCAACAGCAGGGGCATAGTAATAGCCATAGCAACAGCAGTGGCATAGTAATAGCCATAGCCAAAGCAGGGGAGTAGTGATAGCCATAGCAACAGCAGGGGCATAGTAATAGCCATAGCAACAGCAGGGGCATAGTAATAGCCATAGCAACAGCAGGGGCATAGTAATAGCCATAGCAACAGCAGGGGAGTAGTGATAGCCATAGCAACAGCAGGGGCGTATTAATAGCCATAACAACAGCAGGGGAGTAGCGATAGCCATAGCAACAGCAGGGGCGTAGTAATAGCCATAGCAACAGCAGAGGCGTAGTAATAGCCATAGCAACAGCAGGGGCGTAGTAATAGCCATAGCAACAGCAGAGGAGTAGTAATAGCCATAGCAACAGCAGGGGCGTAGTAATAGCCATAGCAACAGCAATGGCGTAGTAATAGCTATAGCAACAGCAGGGGCATAGTAATAGCCATAGCAACAGCAGGGGCGTAGTAATAGCCATAGCAACAGCAGTGGCATAGTAATAGCCATAGCCAAAGCAGGGGAGTAGTGATAGCCATAGCAACAGCAGGGGCATAGTAATAGCCATAGCAACAGCAGGGGAGTAGTGATAGCCATAGCAACAGCGGGGGCGTAGTGATAGCCATAGCAACAGCAGGGGCATAGTAATAGCCATAGCAACAGCAGGGGAGTAGTGATAGCCATAGCAACAGCAGGGGCGTAGTGATAGCCATAGCAACAGCAATGGCGTAGTAATAGCCATAGCAACAGCAGGGGTGTAGTGATAGCCATAGCAACAGCAATGGTGTAGTGATAGCCATAGCAACAGCAGGGGAATAGTGATAGCCATAGCAACAGCAGGGGCGTAGTGATAGCCACAGCAACAGCAGAGTAGTAGTAATAGCCATAGCAACAGCAGGGGCGTAGTAATAGCCATAGCAACAGCAGGGGAGTAGTTATAGCCATAGCAACAGCAGAGGAGTAGTAATAGCCATAGCCACAGCAGGGGCGTAGTAATAGCCATAGCAACATCAATTGCGTAGTAATAGCCATAGCAACAGCAGGGAAGTAGTGATAGCCATAGCAACAGCAGAGGAGTAGTAATAGCCATAGCAACAGCAGGGGCGTAGTGCTAGCCATAGCAACAGCAGGGGCGTAGTGATAGCCATAGCAACAGCAGGGGAGTAGTGCTAGCCATAGCAACAGCAGGGGTGTAGTAATAGCCATAGCAACAGCAGGGGCGTAGTGATAGCCATAGCAACAGCAGGGGCATAGTGATAGCCATAGCAACAGCAGGGGAGTAGTGATATCCATAGCAACAGCAGGGGCGTAGTAATAGCTATAGCAACAGCAATGACGTAGTGATAGCCATAGCAACAGCAGGGGCGTAGTGATAGCCATAGCAACAGCAGGAGCGTAGTGATAGCCATAGCAACAGCAGGGGAGTAGTGATAGCCATAGCAACAGCGGGGGCATAGCAATAGCCATAGCAACAGCAATGGCATAGTAATGGCTATAGCAACAGCAATGACGTAGTGATAGCCATAGCATCAGCAGGGGAGTAGTGATAGCCATAGCAACAGCAGGGGGGTAGTGATAGCCATAGCAACAGCAGGGGTGTAGTGATAGCCATAGCAACAGCAGGGGAGTAGTGATAACCATAGCAACAGCAGGGGTGTAGTGATAGCCATAGCAACAGCAGGGGGGTAGTGATAGCCATAGCAACAGCAGGGGTGTAGTGATAGCCATAGCAACAGCAGGGGAGTAGTGATAACCATAGCAACAGCAGGGGTGTAGTGATAGCCATAGCAACAGCAGGGGTGTAGTGATAGCCTTAGCAACAGCAGGGGTGTAGTAACAGCCATAGCAACAGTAGGGGCATAGTAATCGCCATAGAAACAACAGGGGGGGGGGCGTAGCAATAGCCATAGCAACAGTGGATGAGTAACAAAAGCCACAGCAATAGTGGTGACATAGGCATAGCCATACTAAACAATACTGAATTTTCAAAAATACACAATTTTATGGGATTAGCAGGTAAAATTTGCAAACTTAAAATGAATCCAAAACATAGGAAAATGATATAGAAATGATTAGTTTCATGCTACATGTTTCTTATCACAGGCAGCTCATCGCTGGAAGTAATACAGAGTATAGAGATTATTATCAGTGACAGTTATACAAATACAATTATATATAAGGTGACAAAGTGAGGATTTCAGTATATAAATGTTTAGGACAGAAACCAGGAATTGTCCCTGGAAATCACAGACAGCTAGTAATTACTGGCAGGACAATCAGCCAATCACAATCCTCCCCCTGTGATGTCACCAGTGGGCGGAGCTCTCACACCCCCTGACTCCCCCCAGATATCTTTATACAACCTCCCAGTACCCATAACCCAGCATGGAGGGGCTCAGTGAAGGTGGCAGTGAAGGTGTGGAGGTGTCTGATGGGGTTACGCAGGGCATAAAAGGAGATCTGCCCGGCCTCATAATCCAGATATATCCTGACTCTATCACTGAGGATCCTATTAGGTAAATCGATCTCTTTCCTGTCATGTGTCGCCAAGTACTGATTATCCACCCTGCGCAAACCCCAGGACTTGTTATTACATCCAATCACTGACTGCCCTCCTCTCAGGGTTGGGGGCGTGGCCTGGATAGCTCTGCAGTGATGGGAACGTTGTCCTCTGTACTGGAATGTGGACAGGTCTGTGTGTGTTGTGCGGTGGGGGTGGGGTGGGGGCGTGGCCTGGATAGTGTAGCAGTTATGAGAACTTTGTCCTCTGTACTGGAATGTGGATAGGCCTGTGTGTGTTGTGCGGTGGGGGTGGGTTGGGGGCGTGGCCTGGATAGTTGAGCAGTGATGGGAACTTTGTCCTCTGTACTGGAATGTGGATAGGCCTGTGTGTGTTGTGCGGTGGGGGTGGGGTGGGGGGTTGGCCTGGATAGTGGGGGCGTGGCCTGTGTGTCTGTATGTTTCTGCACAATTACCCCAGACATGATATCAGCTAGTCCTGTGTGTAATGTGTGTGAGATGCCGGCCACATCCAGATCCCCTCCATCATGGAGCTGCTTATCATGTCTGTCCTCCGTGTCACACAAGTCACCTGTGTCTGATTCCTGTAAGACAGTCAGTGGATCAGTCATGTGACACAGCTCCTCAATGTGACACATCTTCCTGGACAGCTCCTCCTTCTTTATTTCCAGCTTCCTGATGATGTCATCATAGGATTGTGACATCATCTCTGCCTGCCTCATGATTTCACTCAGTACTCTCCTCTCCAGCTCCTCCAGCCGTCTCCTGAGGTCTCTAAACAGGGCAGTGACTCTCTCTGTCTCACCATCTGCTTTTTATTGTGCTTTTCTCCTGCGTTCCTCCAGACTCTGGACTCTTTTCTCAGCCTCCTCTGTCTCTGCCATCAGTTTCTGCAGATCATTTCTCAGCTTCTTCTTCTTCTTCTCAGAGGCCTCCTGTAGTGTCTCCACCTGGTGTCCCCGATGTTCTCCATCCAGCCTGCAGGACACACAGACACACGAGGCATCCTCAGTGCAGTAATACTCCAGGATCTTCTTATGGATGGTACATTTCCTCTTCCCCAGGTCAGTGGTGGGAGGCAGTAAAGTGTGTCCTCCTGACCTGTCATGTTTCCTCAGGTGATGATCACACAAGGAGGTCTCACACTGCAGACAGGATTTAGTAGCAGGAACAGGAAAGTCACAGTAATTACAGAAGACCCCGGTCTGCTCCTGATCTGTCTCTGTAGCATGAAAAGCCTGACAGATATTATGTAGCCTTGTGCTCCTCCCCAGCTCAGGCCTGTTCAAGTATCTTTTCTGACATTCAGGACATTTATATTCCTGTAGATCCTCCTGATGGACCCAGGCTTGTGTGATGCAGCCCCGGCAGAAGCTGTGGCCACACGGCAAGGTCACAGGATCTCTATAGATCTCCATACAGATGGAGCAGCGGAGCTCAGCAGTCACACCAGCAGACGCCATTGTCACACCTGGAATCAGAAGACCGAAGGTGAAGGTATCCCTGGTCACATGACAAACAAAGTGCAGCTTATCACACATTTGTCAGTGATTAACTTTGTCACTGTAAAGGTGTGTACACACGCACTACGAGAGGCAACGATGGGTCTGTCGGCGCCTCCCACTGGGCGGTGTTTCAGCCGACAGTGGCACGTGTGTATGTGCTATCAGCAGACTGATAAGGCTGTTTCTGAGCGATCCGCTCAGCAGATCGCTGAGAAACAGCCTTATCAGTCCGCCGACAGCGCATACACACGTGCCACTGTCGGCTGAAACACCGCCCAGCGGGAGGCGCCGACAGACCCATCGTTGCCTCTCGTAGTGCGTGTGTATGCACCTTAAAGGGAAGGTTCAGGGAGGGGATTAAAAAAATAAAAATAAATTTCCACTTACCTGGGGCTTCCTCCAGCCCGTGGCAGCTGGCCTGGCCAGGTCGGGTCGGGCACCGGAGACCAGCGGGAGCCTGCGGAGCGGCGGCGAGGGCACCTCCTGCCTGCCACGGGCTGGAGGAAGCCCCAGGTAAGTGGAAATTTATTTTTATTTTTTTAATCCCCTCCCTGAACCTTCCCTTTAAGAAACACTTAGACACACATAGATTATACTGTACAGCATTATATAGCAGAAAATCAGTGTCAGGGACTATAAGCACCACATGGAGAGTGTTGAAGAGTAATGAAAATTAGGGCTAGGTTTGTACTTTGCACCACCCAACAATCCCACTTTCCTCATCCCCCATCCCAAGTCCAATGGAGCCATCCAGCATCTGCCAGTCATATTCTAATGCCCTACCATATTATTATTATTATGTATTTATATAGCACTGACATCTCCTGCAGTACATTACAGAGTACATAGTCATGTCACTGACTGTCCTCAGAGGAGCTCACACTCTAATCCTACCATAGTCATAGTGTAATGTCCTCCCATATTATTATTATGTATTTATATAGCACTGACATCTTCTGCAGCACATTACAGAGTACATAGTCATGTCACTGACTGTCCTCAGAGGAGCTCACACTCTAATCCTACCATAGTCATAGTCTAATGTCCTACCATATTATTATTATGTATTTATATAGCACTGACATCTTCTGCAGCACATTACAGAGTACATAGTCATGTCACTGACTGTCCTCAGAGGAGCTCACACTCTAATCCCACCATAGTCATAGTCTAATGTCTTACCATATTATTATGTATTTATATAGCACTGACATCTTCTGCAGCACATTACAGAATACATAGTCATGTCACTGACTGTCCTCAGAGGAGCTCACACTCTAATCCTACCATAATCATAGTCTAATGTCCTACCATATTATTATGTATTTATATAGCACTGACATCTTCTGCAGCACATTACAGAGCACATAGTCATGTCACTGACTGTCCTCAGAGGAGCTCACACTCTAATCCTACCATAGTCATATTCTAATGTCCTACCATATTATTATTATTATGTATTTATATAGCACTGACATCTTCTGCAGCACATTACAGAGTACATAGTCATGTCAGTGACTGTCCTCAGAGGAGCTCACACTCTAATCCTACCATAGTCATAGTCTAATGTCCTACCATATTATTATTATGTATTTATATAGCACTGACATCTTCTGCAGCACATTACAGAGTACATAGTCATGTCACTGACTGTCCTCAGCGGAGCTCACACTCTAATCCTGCCATAGTCAGTCTAATGTCCTACCATATTATTATTATGTATTTATATAGCACTGACATCTTCTGCAGCACTTTACAGAGTACATAGTCATGTCAATGACTGTCCTCAGAGGAGCTCACACTCTAATCCCGCCATAGTCATAGTCTAATGTCCTACCATATTAATATTATGTATTTATATAGCACTGACATCTTCTGCAGCACATTACAGAGTACATAGTCATGTCAATGACTGTCCTCAGAGGAGCTCACAATCTAATCCTACTATAGTCATAGTCTAATATCCTACCATATTATTATTATTATGTATTTATATAGCAGTGACATCTTCTGCAGCACTTTACAGAGTACATAGTCATGTCAATGACTGTCCTCAGAGGAGCTCACACTCTAATCCCGCCATAGTTATAGTCTAATGTCCTACCATATTATTATTATGTATTTATATAGCACTGACATCTTTTGCAGCACATTACAGAGTACATAGTCATGTCACTGACTGTCCTCAGAGGATCTCATAATCTAATCCTACCATAGTCATAGTCTAATGTCCTACCATATTATTATTATTATGTATTTATATAGCCCTGACATCTTCTGCAGCACATTACAGAGTACATAGTCATGTCACTGACTGTCCTCAGAGGAGCTCACAATCTAATCCTACCATAGTCATAGTGTAATGTCTAACCATATTATTATTATGTATTTATATAGCACTGACATCTTCTGCAGCACATTACAGAGTACATAGTCATGTCACTGACTGTCCTCAGAGGAGCTCACACTCTAATCCTACCATAGTCATAGTGTAATGTCCTACCATATTATTATTATTATTATTATTATTATGTATTTATATAGCACTGACATCTTCTGCAGCACATTACAGAGTACATAGTCGTATCACTGACTGTCCTCAGAGGAGCTCACACTCTAATCCCCCCATAGTCATAGTGTAATGTCCTACCATATGATTATTATTATGTATTTATATAGCAGTGACATCTTCTGCAGCACTGCACAGAGTACATAGTCATGTCACTGACTGTCCTCAGAGGAGCTCACACTCTAATCCCCCCATAGTCATAGTGTAATGCCCTACCATATTATTATTATGTATTTATATAGCACTGACATCTTCTGCAGCACATTACAGAGTACATAGTCATGTCACTGACTGTACTCAGAGGAGCTCACAGTCTAATCCTACCATAGTCATAGTCTAATGTTCTACCATATTATTATTATGTATTTATATAGCACTGACATCTCCTGCAGCACATTACAGAGTACATAGTCATGTCACTGACTGTCCTCAGAGGAGCTCACACTCTAATCCCCCCATAGTCATAGTGTAATGTCCTACCATATTATTATTATGTATTTATATAGCACTGACATCTTCTGCAGCACATTACAGAGTACATAGTCATGTCACTGACTGTCCTCAGAGGAGCTCACACTCTAATCCTACCATAGTCATAGTCTAATGTCCTACCATATTATTATTATGTATTTATATAGCAGTGACATCTTCTGAAGCACATTACAGAGTACATAGTCATGTCACTGACTGTCCTCAGAGGAGCTCACACTCTAATCCCCCCATAGTCATAGTGTAATGTCCTACCATATTATTATTATGTATTTATATAGCACTGACATCTTCTGCAGCACATTACAGAGTACACAGTCATGTCACTGACTGTCCTCAGAGGAGCTCACACTCTAATCCTACCATAGTCATAGTCTCATGTCCTACCATATTATTGTTATGTATTTATATAGCACTGACATCTCCTGCAGCACATTACAGAGTACATAGTCATGTCACTGACTGTCCTCAGAGGAGCTCACAGTCTAATCCTACCATAGTCATAGTCTAATGTTCTACCATATTATTATTATGTATTTATATAGCACTGACATCTCCTGCAGCACATTACAGAGTACATAGTCATGTCACTGACTGTACTCAGAGGAGCTCACACTCTAATCCCACCATAGTCATAGTCTAGTGTCCTACCATATTATTATTATGTATTTATATAGCACTGACATCTTCTGCAGCACATTGCAGAGTACATAGTCATGTCAGTGACTGTACTCAGAGGAGCTCACACTCTAATCCTACCATAGTCATAGTCTAATGTCCTACCATATTATTATTATGTATTTATATAGCACTGACATCTTCTGCAGCACATTACAGAGTACATAGTCATGTCCCTGACTGTCCTCAGAGGAGCTCACACTCTAATCCTACCATAGTCATAGTCTAATGTCCTACCATATTATTATTATGTATTTCTATAGCACTGACATCTTCTGCAGCACATTACAGAGTACATAGTCATGTCACTGACTGTCCTCAGCGGAGCTCACACTCTAATCCTGCCATAGTCAGTCTAATGTCCTACCATATTATTATTATGTATTTATATAGCACTGACATCTTCTGCAGCACTTTACAGAGTACATAGTCATGTCAATGACTGTCCTCAGAGGAGCTCACACTCTAATCCCGCCATAGTCATAGTCTAATGTCCTACCATATTAATATTATGTATTTATATAGCACTGACATCTTCTGCAGCACATTACAGAGTACATAGTCATGTCAATGACTGTCCTCAGAGGAGCTCACAATCTAATCCTACTATAGTCATAGTCTAATATCCTACCATATTATTATTATTATGTATTTATATAGCAGTGACATCTTCTGCAGCACTTTACAGAGTACATAGTCATGTCAATGACTGTCCTCAGAGGAGCTCACACTCTAATCCCGCCATAGTTATAGTCTAATGTCCTACCATATTATTATTATGTATTTATATAGCACTGACATCTTTTGCAGCACATTACAGAGTACATAGTCATGTCACTGACTGTCCTCAGAGGATCTCATAATCTAATCCTACCATAGTCATAGTCTAATGTCCTACCATATTATTATTATTATGTATTTATATAGCCCTGACATCTTCTGCAGCACATTACAGAGTACATAGTCATGTCACTGACTGTCCTCAGAGGAGCTCACAATCTAATCCTACCATAGTCATAGTGTAATGTCTAACCATATTATTATTATGTATTTATATAGCACTGACATCTTCTGCAGCACATTACAGAGTACATAGTCATGTCACTGACTGTCCTCAGAGGAGCTCACACTCTAATCCTACCATAGTCATAGTGTAATGTCCTACCATATTATTATTATTATTATTATTATGTATTTATATAGCACTGACATCTTCTGCAGCACATTACAGAGTACATAGTCGTATCACTGACTGTCCTCAGAGGAGCTCACACTCTAATCCCCCCATAGTCATAGTGTAATGTCCTACCATATGATTATTATTATGTATTTATATAGCAGTGACATCTTCTGCAGCACTGCACAGAGTACATAGTCATGTCACTGACTGTCCTCAGAGGAGCTCACACTCTAATCCCCCCATAGTCATAGTGTAATGCCCTACCATATTATTATTATGTATTTATATAGCACTGACATCTTCTGCAGCACATTACAGAGTACATAGTCATGTCACTGACTGTACTCAGAGGAGCTCACAGTCTAATCCTACCATAGTCATAGTCTAATGTTCTACCATATTATTATTATGTATTTATATAGCACTGACATCTCCTGCAGCACATTACAGAGTACATAGTCATGTCACTGACTGTCCTCAGAGGAGCTCACACTCTAATCCCCCCATAGTCATAGTGTAATGTCCTACCATATTATTATTATGTATTTATATAGCAGTGACATCTTCTGAAGCACATTACAGAGTACATAGTCATGTCACTGACTGTCCTCAGAGGAGCTCACACTCTAATCCCCCCATAGTCATAGTGTAATGTCCTACCATATTATTATTATGTATTTATATAGCACTGACATCTTCTGCAGCACATTACAGAGTACACAGTCATGTCACTGACTGTCCTCAGAGGAGCTCACACTCTAATCCTACCATAGTCATAGTCTCATGTCCTACCATATTATTGTTATGTATTTATATAGCACTGACATCTCCTGCAGCACATTACAGAGTACATAGTCATGTCACTGACTGTCCTCAGAGGAGCTCACAGTCTAATCCTACCATAGTCATAGTCTAATGTTCTACCATATTATTATTATGTATTTATATAGCACTGACATCTCCTGCAGCACATTACAGAGTACATAGTCATGTCACTGACTGTACTCAGAGGAGCTCACACTCTAATCCCACCATAGTCATAGTCTAGTGTCCTACCATATTATTATTATGTATTTATATAGCACTGACATCTTCTGCAGCACATTGCAGAGTACATAGTCATGTCAGTGACTGTACTCAGAGGAGCTCACACTCTAATCCTACCATAGTCATAGTCTAATGTCCTACCATATTATTATTATGTATTTATATAGCACTGACATCTTCTGCAGCACATTACAGAGTACATAGTCATGTCCCTGACTGTCCTCAGAGGAGCTCACACTCTAATCCTACCATAGTCGTAGTCTAATGTCCTACCATATTATTATTATGTATTTCTATAGCACTGACATCTTCTGCAGCACATTACAGAGTACATAGTCATGTCACTGACTGTCCTCAGAGGAGCTCACACTCTAATCCTACCATAGTCATAGTGTAATGTCCTACCATATTATTATTATGTATTTATATAGCACTGACATCTTCTGCAGCACATTACAGAGTACATAGTCATGTCACTGACTGTCCTCAGAGGAGCTCACACTCTAATCCTACCATAGTCATAGTCTAATGTCCTACCATATTATTATTATGTATTTATATAGCACTGACATCTTCTGCAGCACATTACAGAGTACATAGTCATGTCACTGACTGTCCTCAGAGGAGCTCACACTCTAATCCCCCCATAGTCATAGTCTAATGTCCTACCATATTATTATTATGTATTTATATAGCACTGACATCTCCTGCAGCACATTACAGAGTACATAGTCATGTCACTGACTGTCCTCAGAGGAGCTCACACTCTAATCCTACCATAGTCATAGTCTAATGTCCTACCATATTATTATTATTATGTACTTATATAGCACTGACATCTCCTGCAGCACTTTACAGAGTACATAGTCATGTCACTGACTGTCCTCAGAGGGGCTCACAATCTAATCCCCACCATAGTCATAGTGTAATGTCCTACCATATTATTATTATGTATTTTTATAGCACTGACATCTTCTGCAGCACATTACAGAGTACATAGTCATGTCACTGACTGTCCTCAGAGGAGCTCACACTCTAATCCTACCATAGTCATAGTCTAATGCCCTACCATATTATTATTATGTATTTATATAGCCCTGACATCTGCTGCAGCACATTACAGAGTACATAGTCATGTCACTGACTGTCCTCAGAGGAGCTCACACTCTAATCCCCCCATAGTCATAGTCTCATGTCCTACCGTATTATTATTATGTATTTATATAGCACTGACATCTTCTGCAGCACATTGCAGAGTACATAGTCATGTCACTGACTGTCCTCAGAGGAGCTCACAATCTAATCCCACCATAGTCATAGTCTAGTGTCCTACCATATTATTATTATGTATTTATATACCACTGACATCTCCTGCAGCACATTACAGAGTACATAGTCATGTCACTGACTGTCCTCAGAGGAGCTCACACTCTAATCCTACCATAGTCATAGTCTAATGTCCTACCATATTATTATTATGTATTTATATAGCACTGCCATCTTCTGCAGCACTGTACAGAGTACATAGTCATGTCACTGACTGTCCTCAGAGGAGCTCACACTCTAATCCTACCATAGTCGTAGTCTAATGTCCTACCATATTATTATTATGTATTTATATAGCACTGACATCTCCTGCAGCACTGTACAGAGTACATAGTCATGTCACTGACTGTCCTCAGAGGAGCTCACACTCTAATCCTACCATAGTCATAGTCTAATGTCCTACCATATTATTATTATGTATTTATATAGCACTGACATCTCCTGCAGCACATTACAGAGTACATAGTCATGTCACTGACTGTCCTCAGAGGAGCTCACACTCTAATCCTACCATAGTCATAGTCTAATGTCCTACCATATTATTATTATGTATTTATATAGCACTGCCATCTTCTGCAGCACTGTACAGAGTACATAGTCATGTCACTGACTGTCCTCAGAGGAGCTCACACTCTAATCCTACCATAGTCGTAGTCTAATGTCCTACCATATTATTATTATGTATTTATATAGCACTGACATCTCCTGCAGCACTGTACAGAGTACATAGTCATGTCACTGACTGTCCTCAGAGGAGCTCACACTCTAATCCTACCATAGTCATAGTCTAATGTCCAACCATATTATTATGTATTTATACACCACTGACATCTTCTGCAGCACATTACAGAGTACATAGTCATGTCACTGACTGTCCTCAGAGGAGCTCACAATCTACTCCTACCATAGTCATAGTCTAATGTCCTACCATATTATTATTATTATTATGTATTTATGTAGCACTGACATCTTCTGCAGCACATTACAGAGTACATAGTCATGTCACTGACTGTCCTCAGAGGAGCTCACAATCGAATCCTACCATAGTCATAGTGTAATGTCCTACCATATTATTATTATTATGTATTTATATAGCAGTGACATCTTCTGCAGCACTTTACAGAGTACATAGTCATGTCAATGACTGTCCTCAGAGGAGCTCACAATCTAATCCTACTATAGTCATAGTCTAATATCCTACCATATTATTATTATTATGTATTTATATAGCAGTGACATCTTCTGCAGCACTTTACAGAGTACATAGTCATGTCAATGACTGTCCTCAGAGGAGCTCACACTCTAATCCCGCCATAGTTATAGTCTAATGTCCTACCATATTATTATTATGTATTTATATAGCACTGACATCTTTTGCAGCACATTACAGAGTACATAGTCATGTCACTGACTGTCCTCAGAGGATCTCATAATCTAATCCTACCATAGTCATAGTCTAATGTCCTACCATATTATTATTATTATGTATTTATATAGCCCTGACATCTTCTGCAGCACATTACAGAGTACATAGTCATGTCACTGACTGTCCTCAGAGGAGCTCACAATCTAATCCTACCATAGTCATAGTGTAATGTCTAACCATATTATTATTATGTATTTATATAGCACTGACATCTTCTGCAGCACATTACAGAGTACATAGTCATGTCACTGACTGTCCTCAGAGGAGCTCACACTCTAATCCTACCATAGTCATAGTGTAATGTCCTACCATATTATTATTATTATTATTATTATGTATTTATATAGCACTGACATCTTCTGCAGCACATTACAGAGTACATAGTCATGTCACTGACTGCCCTCAGAGGAGCTCACAATCTAATGCTACCATAGTCATAGTCTAATGTCCTACCATATTAAGATTATGTATTTATATAGCACTGACATCTTCTGCAGCACATTACAGAGTACATAGTCGTATCACTGACTGTCCTCAGAGGAGCTCACACTCTAATCCCCCCATAGTCATAGTGTAATGTCCTACCATATGATTATTATTATGTATTTATATAGCAGTGACATCTTCTGCAGCACTGCACAGAGTACATAGTCATGTCACTGACTGTCCTCAGAGGAGCTCACACTCTAATCCCCCCATAGTCATAGTGTAATGCCCTACCATATTATTATTATGTATTTATATAGCACTGACATCTTCTGCAGCACATTACAGAGTACATAGTCATGTCACTGACTGTCCTCAGAGGAGCTCACAGTCTAATCCTACCATAGTCATAGTCTAATGTTCTACCATATTATTATTATGTATTTATATAGCACTGACATCTCCTGCAGCACATTACAGAGTACATAGTCATGTCACTGACTGTCCTCAGAGGAGCTCACACTCTAATCCCCCCATAGTCATAGTGTAATGTCCTACCATATTATTATTATGTATTTATATAGCACTGACATCTTCTGCAGCACATTACAGAGTACATAGTCATGTCACTGACTGTCCTCAGAGGAGCTCACACTCTAATCCTACCATAGTCATAGTCTAATGTCCTACCATATTATTATTATGTATTTATATAGCAGTGACATCTTCTGAAGCACATTACAGAGTACATAGTCATGTCACTGACTGTCCTCAGAGGAGCTCACACTCTAATCCCCCCATAGTCATAGTGTAATGTCCTACCATATTATTATTATGTATTTATATAGCACTGACATCTTCTGCAGCACATTACAGAGTACACAGTCATGTCACTGACTGTCCTCAGAGGAGCTCACACTCTAATCCTACCATAGTCATAGTCTCATGTCCTACCATATTATTGTTATGTATTTATATAGCACTGACATCTCCTGCAGCACATTACAGAGTACATAGTCATGTCACTGACTGTACTCAGAGGAGCTCACACTCTAATCCCACCATAGTCATAGTCTAGTGTCCTACCATATTATTATTATGTATTTATATAGCACTGACATCTTCTGCAGCACATTGCAGAGTACATAGTCATGTCACTGACTGTACTCAGAGGAGCTCACACTCTAATCCTACCATAGTCATAGTCTAATGTCCTACCATATTATTATTATGTATTTATATAGCACTGACATCTCCTGCAGCACATTACAGAGTACATAGTCATGTCACTGACTGTACTCAGAGGAGCTCACACTCTAATCCTACCATAGTCATAGTCTAATGTCCTACCATATTATTATTATGTATTTATATAGCACTGACATCTTCTGCAGCACATTACAGAGTACATAGTCATGTCCCTGACTGTCCTCAGAGGAGCTCACACTCTAATCCTACCATAGTCATAGTCTAATGTCCTACCATATTATTATTATGTATTTATATAGCACTGACATCTTCTGCAGCACATTACAGAGTACATAGTCATGTCACTGACTGTCCTCAGAGGAGCTCACACTCTAATCCTACCATAGTCATAGTGTAATGTCCTACCATATTATTATTATGTATTTATATAGCACTGACATCTTCTGCAGCACATTACAGAGTACATAGTCATGTCACTGACTGTCCTCAGAGGAGCTCACACTCTAATCCTACCATAGTCATAGTCTAATGTCCTACCATATTATTATTATGTATTTATATAGCACTGACATCTTCTGCAGCACATTACAGAGTACATAGTCATGTCACTGACTGTCCTCAGAGGAGCTCACACTCTAATCCCCCCATAGTCATAGTCTAATGTCCTACCATATTATTATTATGTATTTATATAGCACTGACATCTCCTGCAGCACATTACAGAGTACATAGTCATGTCACTGACTGTCCTCAGAGGAGCTCACACTCTAATCCTACCATAGTCATAGTCTAATGTCCTACCATATTATTATTATTATGTATTTATATAGCACTGACATCTCCTGCAGCACTTTACAGAGTACATAGTCATGTCACTGACTGTCCTCAGAGGGGCTCACAATCTAATCCCCACCATAGTCATAGTGTAATGTCCTACCATATTATTATTATGTATTTTTATAGCACTGACATCTTCTGCAGCACATTACAGAGTACATAGTCATGTCACTGACTGTCCTCAGAGGAGCTCACACTCTAATCCTACCATAGTCATAGTCTAATGCCCTACCATATTATTATTATGTATTTATATAGCCCTGACATCTGCTGCAGCACATTACAGAGTACATAGTCATGTCACTGACTGTCCTCAGAGGAGCTCACACTCTAATCCCCCCATAGTCATAGTCTCATGTCCTACCGTATTATTATTATGTATTTATATAGCACTGACATCTTCTGCAGCACATTGCAGAGTACATAGTCATGTCACTGACTGTCCTCAGAGGAGCTCACAATCTAATCCCACCATAGTCATAGTCTAGTGTTCTACCATATTATTATTATGTATTTATATACCACTGACATCTCCTGCAGCACATTACAGAGTACATAGTCATGTCACTGACTGTCCTCAGAGGAGCTCACACTCTAATCCTACCATAGTCATAGTCTAATGTCCTACCATATTATTATTATGTATTTATATAGCACTGCCATCTTCTGCAGCACTGTACAGAGTACATAGTCATGTCACTGACTGTCCTCAGAGGAGCTCACACTCTAATCCTACCATAGTCGTAGTCTAATGTCCTACCATATTATTATTATGTATTTATATAGCAGTGACATCTCCTGCAGCACATTACAGAGTACATAGTCATGTCACTGACTATCCTCAGAGGAGCTCACACTCTAATCCTACCATAGTCGTAGTCTAATGTCCTACCATATTATTATTATGTATTTATATAGCACTGACATCTCCTGCAGCACTGTACAGAGTACATAGTCATGTCACTGACTGTCCTCAGAGGAGCTCACACTCTAATCCTACCATAGTCATAGTCTAATGTCCTACCATATTATTATTATGTATTTATATAGCACTGACATCTCCTGCAGCACATTACAGAGTACATAGTCATGTCACTGACTGTCCTCAGAGGAGCTCACACTCTAATCCTACCATAGTCATAGTCTAATGTCCTACCATATTATTATTATGTATTTATATAGCACTGCCATCTTCTGCAGCACTGTACAGAGTACATAGTCATGTCACTGACTGTCCTCAGAGGAGCTCACACTCTAATCCTACCATAGTCATAGTCTAATGTCCTGCCATATTATTATTATGTATTTATATAGCACTGCCATCTTCTGCAGCACTGTACAGAGTACATAGTCATGTCACTGACTGTCCTCAGAGGAGCTCACACTCTAATCCTACCATAGTCATAGTCTAGACTCTTTTACCACCATAGTTTACTTTAAATAAATTTTCCCCACACAATAGTCATCATGTTGGACAATGCAGTACAGTGTACATCCTGCAGCATGTATGCATGCCTTGATCAGCGGATTGAGGGTGTTTACTGTTGCCCTGGATGTGTGCGTGTTGCTCGGTTAGAGGCGGAAGTCGCAGAGCTAAATAAGCATCTCGCAACACTGAGACGCATACACAACATGGAGATGAGCTTGGATCTCACGATCCAGACACTTGATGGAACCGTTGAAGATGAGGTGGGTGGAGTAAAGCCGGAGCAAGAAGCAGAGGTAGCCGCTAGTTGGGTCACAGTTAGAAGGGGTAGGGGAAAAAGTGGCAGGGAGGCTAGTCCCGAGTTGTCCCTCACTAATAAGTATGCTTGTTTGCGTAATATTGGTGAGGACGACTCTGGAGTAGCAATGCTGCAGCAGGATGTGCTCCTTAGCAACCAAGGGGCAGACTGCTGTAACGAGAAAGGGAATAGGAGTGCAGCTAAGGCTAGACAGGTACTGGTGGTAGGGGATTCAATTATTAGGCGCACAGACAGGGTAATCTGTCGAAGAAACCGTGAATGCCGTACAGTCTGTTGCCTCCCGGGTGCTCGGGTTCGGCATATAGCGGAAAGAATTGACAGATTATTGGGTGGGGCTGGGGAAGACCCGGCTGTCATGGTACACATTGGCACCAATGACAAAGTTAGTGGGAGATGGAAGGTCCTCAAAAATGATTTTCAGGTACTTGGAGATAAACTTAAAGCAAGGACCTCCAAGGTGGTGTTCTCTGAAATACTGCCAGTGCCACGTGCTACATCTGAGAGACAGAGGGAGCTTAGGGAGTTAAATAAGTGGCTGAGAAATTGGTGTAGGAAGGAAGGGTTTGGGTTCCTGGAGAACTGGGCAGACTTTGCAGTCGGCTACAGGTTCTACAGCAGGGACGGGCTGCACCTTAATGGGGAGGGTGCAGCTGCATTGGGGGAGAAGATGGCTAAACGGTTGGAGGAGATTTTAAACTAGGATCTGGGGGGAGGCGGGAGGATAAAGTCTCAACATATAGACAAGATAAGGTAAAAAGACAGTGGGAGCCTAACATTATGGGGGGAGGAGAGGGGGGTGGGGACAGTGTAAAGATTAAGGAGGTTGGTAAAACTTCAAGTAGCCCATTTCAGGTAAACAAAATTGGTAAATGTGGTGGTAAAAATATAAAGTGCATGGTAACCAATGCTCGGAGCCTTGCAAATAAAATAGATGAACTAGAGTTCATTCTGAATGACAAAGGCTATGACATTGTGGGAATAACCGAGACATGGATGGATGAAAGTCATGACTGGATAGCCAATTTAAAAGGATACAATGTGTTCAGGAGGGATAGAACAGGGAAAAAAGGTGGAGGGGTTTGTCTCTTTGTTAAGAATTCTTTTACAGCTGTCCTCAACGATGAGATGGAGGAAGATTGCGAAGATGTGGAGTCCGTTTGGGTAAATATTCATGGTGGAAATAAAAGTTGCCAATTGCTTATTGGGGTATGCTACAGACCACCTCATATTAATGAAGCTGCAGAACTGCAATTACTACAGCAAATTGAAAAAGCGGCAAGTAAAAATGAGGTCATAGTTATGGGCGACTTCAACTTTCCAGACATTGACTGGGGTATTGAGGCTACCCATTCTGGTAAAAGCAGCAGATTTCTGGCAGCACTACAGGACAATTACTTGACTCAAATGGTAACGGAACCAACTAGGGGGAATGCGTTACTGGATCTGATCATTTCGAATAGACCAGATAATGTATCAAATGTGCAGGTTCAAGAACATTTGGGAAATAGTGATCACAACATGATAACGTTTGATCTGGTGACTGATAGGCCACGGGGCAGCGGGACCACTAAAACTATGAATTTTAGAAAAGCAAAGTTCAATCAAATTAGGCAGGCACTAAGTTTGGTGAACTGGGATAATGTACTACAAGGGGAGGACACTGAAGGGAAATGGCAAGCTTTTAAACGTATTCTCAATCAATATTGTAGTATGTATATCCCATATGGAAACAAAATGTCTAGGAATAAAAAAAGGCCTCTATGGATGAATAGAAAGGTTAGAGATAAAATGAAGAGGAAAAAGAATGCCTATAAGGTCCTAAAACAGGAGGGGTCCGAGGCTGCACTCAGCAATTACAAGGAGTGCAATAAAAATTGTAAAAAAGAAATTAGGCTAGCAAAGATCGAAGCTGAAAATCAAATCGCTAGGGATATCAAATCTAACCCAAAAAAGTTTTACAAGTACATCAACTCTAAAAAAAGAAAGGTTGACTGTATTGGACTCCTAAAGGATGAAGGTGGAAACTCAATGGTGGATGACCAAGGTAAGGCAGAGTTATTAAATGCTTTCTTTGCTTCTGTCTTTACAAAGGAAACAGCACTGTTGCAAATTACAGAGGCGGAAGAGTCTCAATCTTCTAACTGTAATATTAAATACTTAACGCAGGAAGAAGTAAAGGCAAGACTAAATAAATTAAAAATAGACAAGGCACCTGGCCCGGATGGCATGCATCCTCGGGTCCTAAGGGAATTAAGTTCAGTTATAGATAAACCCCTTTATCTTATCTTTTGTGACTCTCTTGCAACTGGCAGAGTCCCAGTGGATTGGCGTACAGCCCACGTTTTCCCATTATTTAAGAAGGGCAAAAAATCAGATCCAGGAAATTATAGACCTGTAAGCTTAACATCAGTTGTATGCAAACTATTTGAGGGGTTACTAAGAGATACTATACATGACTTCATAGTAGAACATAATCTTATTTCTCAGCATCAACATGGGTTTACTAAAGACAGGTCCTGTTTGACTAACATGCTCAGCTTTTATGAGGTAGTGAATGCTAATGTGGATATTGGGAATGCTGTAGATGTGATATACTTAGACTTTGCTAAGGCCTTCGACACTGTTCCCCACAAAAGTCTGGTGCAAAAGATGAGGATGCAAGGACTGGGGAAGAGTTTGTGTTCATGGATAGGGAACTGGCTAATGGACAGAAAACAAAGAGTTGTGGTCAATGGATCGTACTCAAAATGGGAGACTGTTAGCAGTGGGGTCCCACAGGGGTCTGTTCTGGGTCCAGTGCTCTTCAATTTATTTATTAATGACCTAGTGGATACAGTAGTGAGCAATGTTGCTATTTTTGCAGATGATACAAAATTGTGCAGAATCATCAACTCTAAGGAAGATAGTGTTATATTGCAACAGGATCTGGATAGGATGGCTATATGGGCACATACATGGCAGATGAAATTCAATGTTGACAAATGTAAAGTCATGCATTTTGGTCGTACCAATGGTCTAACACCATACAAAATAAATGGGATACAGTTGGGGACATCAAACTTGGAGAAGGACTTAGGAGTACTCATCGACAACAAGTTAAATAATCGTACTCAATGCCAAGCCGCTGCAGCTAAAGCTAACAAAATTTTGGGATGCATTAAAAGGGAAATAAAAACTCGAGATGCTAGCATAATATTGCCCCTGTTTAACTCTCTAGTAAGGCCACATCTGGAATATGGAATTCAGTTCTGGGCACCACATTACAAAAAAGATATTGCAGTTTTAGAGCAGGTGCAGAGACGAGCAACAAAATTGATACGTGGGATGGAAGGTCTCACTTACCAAGAAAGGTTAGATAAACTGGGTTTATTTAGTCTAGAGAAAAGACGCCTTAGAGGAGATCTAATTAACATGTATAAATACATCAGAGGGCAATATAATAGCTTGGCGGATGAGCTTTTTGTCCCTAGGCCTTCTCAAAGGACTAGAGGACATGATCTGCGCATGGAGGAAAAACGTTTTAGCCATTTATTTAGGAAAGGGTTCTTTACAGTAAGAGTGATTAAGATGTGGAATGCATTGCCACAGGAAGTCGTTATGGCAAACTCTATACCTGCATTTAAAGGGGGCTTAGATGCTTTCCTTGCGTTGAATGACATCCATGGCTACAATTACTAGGTAATGCCAATGATGTTGATCCAGGGATTTTATCTGATTGCCATCTGGAGTCGGGAAGGAATTTTTACCTTGTAAGGGTTTTTTCGCCTTCCTCTGGATCAACAGGGATATGTGAGGGAGCAGGCTGGAGTTGTACTTTGTACTGGTTGAACTCGATGGACGTATGTCTTTTTTCAACCAAAGTAACTATGTAACTATGTAACTATGTAATGTCCTGCCATATTATTATTATGTATTTATACAGCACTGACATCTTCTGCAGCACTGTACAGAGTACATAGTCATGTCACTGACTGTCCTCAGAGGAGCTCACACTCTAATCCCACCATAGTCATAGTCTAATGTCCTACCATATTATTATTATTATGTATTTATATAGCACTGACATCTTCTGCAGCACATTACAGAGTACATAGTCATGTCACTGACTCTCCTCAGAGGAGCTCACACTCTAATCCTACCATAGTCATAGTCTAATGTCCTACCATATTATTATTATTATGTATTTATATAGCACTGACATCTTCTGCAGCACATTACAGAGTACATAGTCATGTCACTGACTCTCCTCAGAGGAGCTCACACTCTAATCCTACCATAGTCATAGTCTAATGTCCTGCCATATTATTATTATGTATTTATACAGCACTGACATCTTCTGCAGCACATTACAGAGTACATAGTCATGTCACTGACTGTCCTCAGAGGAGCTCACACTCTAATCCTACCATAGTCATAGCCTAATGTCCTACCATATTATTATTATGTATTTATATAGCACTGACATCTCCTGCAGCACATTACAGAGTACATAGTCATGTCACTGACTGTCCTCAGAGGAGGTCACAGTCTAATCCTACCATAATCATAGTGTAATGTCCTACCATATTATTATTATGTATTTATATAGCACTGACATCTTCTGCAGCACATTACAGAGTACATAGTCATGTCACTGACTGTCCTCAGAGGAGCTCACACTCTAATCCTACCATAGTCATAGTCTAATGTCCTACCATATTATTATTATTATGTATTTATATAGCACTGACATCTTCTGCAGCACATTACAGAGTACATAGTCATGTCACTGACTGTCCTCAGAGGAGCTCACACTCTAATCCTACCATAGTCATAGCCTAATGTCCTACCATATTATTATTATGTATTTATATAGCACTGACATCTCCTGCAGCACTGTACAGAGTATATAGTCATGTCACTGACTGTCCTCAGAGGAGCTCACACTCTAATCCTACCATAGTCATAGTCTAATGTCCTACCATATTATTATTATGTATTTATATAGCACTGACATCTTCTGAAGCACATTACAGAGTACATAGTCATGTCCAGGGGCGTTCCTAGGGTCATTGGAGATCGGGGGCACCTGTAGGCATAAGGTGGGGGGTGCATGTGGTGTGAGGAGCAAACTGAAATCTCTCTGGTGTTTCTGGGAGGTTCTCCAATGGAAACCTGTGTGATCGGGATGCAGTTTTCCTGTCATCTGATATATGCAGCATATTACCAGCTGTGGCTACATCCAGTAATATGTCTGCATACTTTGGCAGCCCTGATATTTATCCCCCCAGCCTGGCGCTGTGCATGTTGTGGGGGAGGGTTGGGGGCGTGGCCTGGATAGCTCAGCAGTGATGGGAACTTTGTCCTCTGTACTGGAATGTGGATAGGCCTGTGTGTGTTGTGCGGTGGGGGTGGGATGGGGGCGTGGCCTGGATAGTGTAGCAGTGATGGGAACTTTGTCCTCTGTACTGGAATGTGGATAGGCCTGTGTGTGTTGTGCAGTGGGGGAGGGTTGGGGGCGTGGCCTGGATAGTGTAGCAGTTATGGGAACTTTGTCCTCTGTACTGGAATGTGGATAGGCCTGTGTGTATTGTGCGGTGGGGGTGGGGTGGGGGGGTGGCCTGGGTAGTGGGGGTGTGACCTGTGTGTCTGTATGTTTCTGCACAATTACCCCAGACATGATATAAGCCAGGAGTAGTGAATTTGGCGCTAGTTTTAGCTCGGTATGGCCCTTTAAGAGAGTTGTGTGCCCACGGTTCTGCTCTTTCTGCTGGGTGGTGCCAGAGATCTAGTGCTGAGATACAAGAGGAAAAGAGGGTGCGCTCTAATGGTGCATTAGCTCTTTATTTAAAATTTACACGTATGAACAATTGCACTTACAGTGTGTGTGCAAGTAAAGCACATGTGGGAGGCCGCCAGCGAGTCCCTTCCGCTTCCTGAGCCTGGCCAGGGTAACAGGGTCCGTGCTCGATGTTAGGCAGGTGGAACGAGGACAACCGCCGGCTCTGACTCCCTTCGGCAAGCTGTCTGACGTCACAACGCGTTTCGGCGCTTAGCCACGCCTTCTTCGGGTGACGTGACGGCTGGACGTCTGCCTTTAAGTAAGAGCCCGTTGGGTATAGTTCCGCCCGGTGGGCGGATGAAAGACCAGGCTAATTATTCCTGGTTAGTGCTTTTGATAAAGTTTTATTGAATATTAGATACAATAACAGAAAGCAATTTGCTAAAAAACTTAAAACCTTGAAACTTTTAATTTCTTTAAATGTGAAAAATAAAAATAACACTATAGATAAAATAATGTAAAGAGGGTAGCGGCTTTACTTTTGACCGGTGCGCATAGAAAGTGCTGCAGAGCAGGACTCTGACAATATACGTTTGTGTTGTGCGCGGTTTCAAGCATTGAATTATGCTAGACAACACCCATCAAATAGTTTGTTAGAGGATTATAGCTGGACCCTTGATATATATTCGTGTTATAATGATTCAGGATGTTATGGTCCAATAAGCAAATACGATATATCAGGGGTTACTGAGATCAATGTATGTGCCTGAAATGCGTATAACGCTATTACATAGGGGCTGGTGTGTCATTATGGGCTGGGAGCATAAAGACCAGATTGTATTGATTAAAATACGTTTGAAGAATATGTGAAATAAAATGTAATAAAGTATGATAAAATATCACCATCTTAGTGGAATTAATAAGATGAATGATGAATAAATTAAGTTTTGGAGGTGTATATGTCTGTGAAACAAGAGATACGCGCCTATTTGTATAAAATTACAATATCCTAGTAAATGTCGTAGTCGAGCGCTCCTCTATGGAATTATAGTTGATGTGCCTCCGTGTGACCAGCTGCACTCCAGGTCACTCAATGTAAACGTGAAGAAGACCGGCACCATCCATAAGTATTTGCTCTTTTATTTTCTTGAAAAAGACATTACAGCAATCAGACAGTTCAGGGCAGCCGCCCCTTTATCAAGCAAGGATCCTTGTCAGCACGGCTTGATAAAGGGGCGGCTGCCCTGAAACGTCTGATTGCTGTAATGTCTTTTTCAAGAAAATAAAAGAGCAAATACTTATGGATGGTGCCGGCCTTCTTCACGTTTATAAAAATACAATAAAAACCTAAAGGGATGGCGGTGGAGAGGTTCACACACTGCCTAAGGGGAATGGGTGAACCAATAAAGGGACGGAAACTGAGGAGTGACGTGTAAGTGGATGGATGAATGCCGAAGGGTCCTGGAACGGAGGGATAGGTGATGGCGTATGATGCCCATCTGGGGAACAAGGGTGGAATGGCAGAGCTGTGATGTAAGACAGTTTGCTCCCATGGCGTGTTAGTAAAAGAAGGACATGGGAACAATGGGTGGTGCTGGTTTGGACAAGGAGGGTGGCACTATTGGTGTATACTAAATCTTATCTGAAGCCAGTGTGGGGAGTGATTGCGTTGGATGATGGGGGGAACAGAAGGCGTACTGACAACCAAGAGTATAATTGGAAATGACGGCTGTCTGAGAAACACTCTAGCTGAGGGAACTTTGGACCTCCAGTTCTTCATTAAGTCCTCCTGGCACTAAAGTATTTAACCTAAAAATCCAGTACATTTCGCATTCACAGAGCCTCTTGTATCTCTGTTCAGGTGGTACTTCTGCTAGTATACTTTCTATACCTGTGATTTTCAGTCCCTCTGGGTCAGACTGATGGTGTTTCTTAAAGTGCCTCGGGACACTGTGTTTTTTGGATTTTGCTAAAATGTTACATTTATGTTCACCGAGACGCCTTCTCAGTTCACGGGTCGTTCTCCCCACATATCTCAGCGTACAACGGCATTCCAACATGTAAATTACAAATTGAGTGACGCAGTTTATAAAGTTTTTAATTGGTATGCCATGCCCCTCTGGAAGGTCTATCTGTTTTAAACCGTGCCTCATGAAGGTACAGCACCCACACCTGCTTGAACCACATCTGTGATTTCCTACTACTGGACTTTTGAGCCAGGAGCTTGCTTTATCTCGTCTTATGTTACTTGGGGCAATTTCGTTCTTAAGTGGTTTTGCCCGTTTGAAAATTATCTTAGGCTTTTCTGGCAACATGCCTCTGAAAAAGCTGTCCTGTAGTATGATGGGCCAGTTTTTCCAGATAATTCCTTCTATCTTCCTCGACCCCTCCGTATACTTTGTGATGAATGTGGGACTATATTGTTTTTTTCTTGTTGTTGTTGACCTCCCTCAACTTCGTGTGTTTTTGTGGGCTTATAGTTCTCCTGGATAGCCAAGTTGATCTTTTCAGTTTTATTACCTTTTTCCTCAAACTTTACCTTGAGATGGTCTGCTTGCTTGAAATAGTCCATATCATGTGTGCAGTTCCTTCTTCATCTGCACAACTGTCCTTTAGGTATGTTGTTTATCCACTTTGGATGGTGGCAACTCTTTGCATGAAGATACGAGTTGCCAGAGGTGGGTTTGAAGTGTGTCCTTGTTTCAACCTTCAGATTTTCTTCTACAAATAATTCCAGACCCAGAAACACAAGCTGCTTCTCATCTATCACATGCGTGAACTTCAACCCAAAAGTGTTATCGTTGCAGTAATCCACAAATTCTAAAAACAGTTCTCTTGTTCCTTCCCAAACTATCAGCACATCATCTATGTAACGGGTGTAGAAGGCGAGGTTTGCCCCAAAACGATGGCCTGACCAGATGAAATGCTCTTCCCAATAGGCCATATACAGATTTGCGAAGCTAGGGGCAAACCACTTCCATCTCTAAGCCATGATCTAAAATGGCTAGCAGTTCATTTGCGTAGTCTCTCATCGGATCTTTCTTCAATTTTCTATAGGTGTGTGTATCACTTAATAATTTCTCACCTTCCTCTTTGTAGGTGACGTAATCTTGGATAACTATCCCGCCGCCTTTGTCCGTCTGGCGGATCACTATCTTCTTGTTCTTTTTTAGTGATTCAAGTGATTCCTGCTCATCCTTGTTAAAGGGACTCAGAGCAGTGCGGAAACTATGGAAAGATGCATATCATTTTAAAGCTCTCTTTCTCCTCTTTCCAATGATATATAAACCGCCGCCCTACGCCTTTTAGTTTTCGCGATTTTCGCGATTGAAATTGCCGCGGCCGCGATTTCAATCGCGAAAATAAAGAAAACTAAAAGGCATAGAGCAACGATTTAGGGGTCGTCAGAAAGAGGAGAAAGAGAGCTTTAAAATGATATGCATCTTTCCATAGTTTTCGCACTGCTCGGAGTCCCTTTAAGGTTCTTTATGCCTCCCTTAGAATGTTGTTTTTTACACAGCAGTTTGAATTCGCCTAAGACCACTTCATAGAATGTGTTTATCTGAGGACCATTTGCTTGCATAGGATAAAAAAACGATTTTGGTTTGAAGCTTGTATGCTTGATTGTTTCATTCATGTACATATAGTCCAGACCAAGGTTTGCGTCCATGTCTTCTCCTCCCAATGCGGTAAGGTACTCTAGTACTTCTTGTTCTTCAGTAGTTATTGGGTTAAATGTCTCCTCTAGGCTCATTTGATGGATATCATTATTAACGTCAAGATCTTCTATAGGTTGATTCTTTTTCTCCTGTATGGCAAAGTGAGACTTCTCACAAAGCGATGGAGGTCTTTAAATAACTGGAAGGAATTTGGCTGTGCAGTTGGTGCAAAATTTAGACCTTTCTGCAATAATGTCCAGTCGCTTTCTGTCAGTTGGTGCCGTGATAGGGTGAAGATTTTGACTGTTGTGGCGGACTTTCTTCCTCCACACTGTTCTGTTTTCTTCCTTTTTTGTTGTTGGACTCTCTTCCCTCCCCGAGTGCCTTCGTCTTCTTCTGGCTCGAGTTGTCTTTTTATAACCACCGGGGTGTTAAGTAGCCCTAAAAAATGGCAAAAAACAGAGCAAGCGCTCACCAACATAGGCTGCATCTGAATGACTCATCACCTCATATGCACCGCTTATATAGCTCAAATACACACTCAGCAATCAGACAGATGCAAAACATATGCAAAACTAGATACTTACCATGCAAAACAGGATAGCACAATGGGTTCTGCTATAATGGAAGCTAAACTTTTCTCCATAGACTTGCATTGTTTGGATGCAGGCGTACATTTCAGTCCAGGAGGGGTGGTGTGCGCCACAGCGATTAACAATTCATTTGTACAGTATTGGGTCAGGGATGCGCAGCCTTCTACCTTTATTTGAGCCCTAAAAAATGAGCCGGTGTAGGACGATCCTGCCCTGGGTCTCTAAGGGCCGCATCTCCATCCTCCACCTTGGTGAGTGGTTCTGGACCCACATTGGTTTCAAGGACCCTTGTTGCTGCACATTGAACTGTCCCTTTTTCTGCCACTGCTCTGTCCCAGGCCTTTTCTATAGAGGTCAGTCTAAAAAAAAATAGCATATTGTGATAAAGTTCATTATTTTCTGTAATGTGCTGATAAACATTAGACTTTCATATATTTTAGATTCAAATACACACAACTGAAGTAGTTCAAGCCTTTTATTGTTTTAATATTGATGATTTTGGCATACAGCTCATGAAAACCCAAAATTCCTATCTCAAAAAATTAGCATATTTCATCCGACCAATAAAAGAAAAGTGTTTTTCAAACAAAAAAAGTCATCCTTCATATAATCAATCACAAGAAAATGTATGCGTGCTCTACGCCAAGCTTAACCCTTTCAAGTCTAGCTGTGCAAATCTGGCTAGAATGGCTTACCATGAGACATGCTCATGCAGAAATGCATCTGCTTTCGCATGCCAAACTTTGCAGGGTGAAAAACCAATACCGCGAAGCGGTTGCCCTGCGGGAATTAGTTCATGCTATACAGCACTATCCAGGAGCGCCTCGGGGAGGCTTCCCATGGCCCTATACAACCGGGGGGCCGCGGGGCCCCAGGCTCTCTCACTGCCTAGGGACCACAGCAACACCCCGGAGGTGGAGGCTGGGTAGCGCAGACGACCCCCCCAAGCGTGGCCGGCGCCGGGGGGGGCCATCCGCACCCATCTCCCAAAAATTTAAAAACAGGCACTTACCTGAACGTCCATTGCGTTCTGCTGCTGCGCATCGACTCGGGGCACTGCATGGGAAAGGAGTGACGCATGGGTCGTCTGCGCTACCCAGCCTCCACCTCCGGGGTGTTGCTGTGGTCCCTAGGCAGTGAGAGAGCCTGGGGCCCCGCAGCCCCCCGGTTGTATGGGGGCAATGGGAAGCCTCCCCGAGGCGCTCCTGGATAGTGCTGTATAGCATGAACTAATTCCCGCAGGGCAACCGCTTCGCGGTATTGGTTTTTGACCCTGCAAAGTTTGGCATGCGAAAGCAGATGCATTTCTGCATGAGCATGTCTCATGGTAAGCCATTTTAGCCAGATTTGCACAGCTAGACTTGAAAGGGTTAAGCTTGGCGTAGAGCACGCATACATTTTCTTGTGATTGAGCATCCTTCATATAATGATGTTCAGTTATGCACTCAATACTTGGTCGGGAATCCTTTTGCAGAAATGACTGCTTCTATGCGGCGTGGCATGGAGGCAATCAGCCTGTGGCACTGCTCAGGTGTTATGGAGGACCAGGATGCTTCGATAGCGGCGTTAAGGTGTGCACACACGCACTACAGGAGCCAACGACAGGACCGTCGGCGCCTCCCGCTGGGCGGACTTTCAGCAGACTATACAGCGTGTGTGCGCACTGTCGGCGGACTGATAAGGCTGCTCCTGAGTGATCCGCTCAGGAACAGGCTTATCAGTTTGGGAAAAGCTGGAGCCCTGCCCATAGAGCCTGTTTTTAACCAGTCTCGGACCGGCGTGGTACGAATCTACGTTGTGCGGGTGGCGCTGCGGTTCTGACTGGACATATGCTCTACGTCCCATTGACCGCGCGTCCCCGCCCGACGCGCCGCTGTGTGTGTGCCCTGCCGCCTCTATGACGGCAGAGCACTGTGCGCCGGGCAGGAGCTGTTTTCATTGGTTCCTGGCCCTGTCATTACTGTAAGCCAATCCCATTGGCTTACATTAAGTGACAACGTCAGGAGCCAATGAAAGCGGCTCCTGACGGGCGCACAGCGCTATGCCGTCACGGAGACGGCAGGGCACACACACAGTGGCGGGGAGGAAGCAGCGTGACCGGCGGGAGCGACGGTAATTGCGGCGATTCGTCGGTATGCGGCGTTTTACTGTATCAGCAGCCTCTGGTCCTTAAGGGGGCAGAGGCTGCTGGTACTGAAAGGGTTAAAGGACAACTATAGTGAGAAGGATATGGAGGCTGCCATACTTATTTCCTTTTAAGCAATCCCAGTTGCGTGGCTGTCCTGCTGATTTCTTTGGCTGCAGTTGTGTCTGAAAACCACAAGAAACAGCTAATCTTGTCAGATCGAATAATGTCAGAAACCTCTGATTTGCGCATGCTTGTTTGGGGCCTATGGCTAAATGTATTCAAAAGCAGAGGATCAGCAGGACAGCCAGGCAACTGGTATTCTTTAAAAGGAAACAAATATGGCAGCTTTAAAATCCCCCTCACTTCAGTTGCACTTTAAATCTTAGCTAATTAAAAACATTCTAACTCCAAAACATGCAGGGAATCGTGATCAGACAGCCGTGTATGCATGTTGATGATAAATGGTGCTAAATGCCCCGTTCCCTTTTTAGGAGTGTTTGGGACAGCAGGAGGGGGAGGAGTTAGTGAGTGGATGGTCAGTATCTGCGTACCCGCGAGCTTTTACTGTTGTACGTTTACAGCTGCGTTTCTGTGAAATGCAATTATAGAATCTGATCCTGACGTGTGAAGAAGAATTCTCGTCCCTTCCTTCATTAGCGATGACAGGACGGCGGCACATAACTCGCTCGCAGCCTCGATAACGCACGCCGGCGAGGAGGCCTCGGAATTGTCAGCGTTTCCCGACACGTGACGCGCCTGATGCGTTTCACCATATAAAGGTGTTCGGAAGGGGAGCAGAGATTCCATTAATGAGGGCTGTTCTGTTTCGTAGGTCAGAAATTAGAGAAATTAATTAGCATAATTAACTAGCCATCTTGAACGCGGAACACGAAAAAGGCTAACGCAATTAGCACGCCGTCCTTTCCTAATTGATAGGGAATGATTACCCTTTACAAACAGCTTTGTTTTATTACAGAGCCCATTACACAGGAGCTGTTGTGTCTAAACCAAGCCATCGTAAAACGGAGAGACGCACGCGGCCGTCCGGCCAATCACGGCTCTGCTCACACCTGCACTGTGAGGCGGGAATCCTGATAGGTAGATTTGGGGTCACGGCATTGTGGATAAAGTCCTTGTTTTGCCAAATCTGTTGGCGCTTTCAAAACATTCATCTGGTCACAGAAGCAAGGCCGATGTCGCTAAGTGATTGGCTTACACTACATCCTGCAGATCTGATCCTCACACATTACTGTATGGCTCCCCTCACTCCTCCAGCCAGTGACACTGATAGCTACTGCAGTGTGGAGGCAAGCTGGCTACCTATACTGAAAGGGGGGAAAGGGAGGAACTAAAGAGACTCTATAACAAAATGTTTAGCCTTATTTCTTCTATCCTATAAGTTCCTATACCTGTTCTAATGTGGTCTGGATTACTGCAGCCTTTCCTAGTTGCACTGTCTCTGTAATATATCTAATCTTCTTTTCTTTGTCAAGCTTTGTTGACCCAGAGAGGAATGCACTGCCTCTGCTGTGATAGGGACACGTTATTCACGCCCCCTCCACACCCCCTGCAGGCTCTGTGTGTGTGCTTTGTTTATTCCTCACATACAGGTCTCTGCTCTCTGTTTCAGCTTGTCTGAGGGGGAAGGGGGCTGCCCATGCTGAGAAACTGTGAGAATCCCTGACAGGAGTGCAGAAAACTCACTTTGTAATAAAAACTTGTAGTATACTGTAACATGGCATATATATATATATATATATATATATATATATATATATATATATATATATATATATATATATATATATATATATATATATATATATATATATATATATATATATATATATATATATATATACATACTCACAAACATCAATTCCTTGTTAGCAGCCATGTTTTTTGTTTGTAAACACTGCCTAAAACTGGCGATTAAAAGGCAGGATCGCAGCAGGGAGCGGCGGAAATGGCAGAGAAGGATCCAGGAGATCACAGTGACTCGATTGGGATGTTTTTTATTGTACAAATCGGACAGTACAGATTCTCTTTAAGGGAGTCATCAAGCTACCTTATACTTGAGGGGGAGGGGTCATCAGGCTACCTGTACTTGAGGGGGAGGAGCCATCAGGCTACCTATACTAGAGGCAAAGGAGGAGGGGTCATCTTGCTACCTATACTTGAGGGGGAGGGGTCATCAAGCTACCTATATTAGAGGGAAAGGGGGAGGGGCCATCTGGCTACCTATTCTTGAGGGGGAGGGGTCATCAAGCTACCTATACTAGAGGGGAAGGGGGAGGGGTCATCTGGCTACGTATACTAGAGGCAAAGGAGGAGGAGTCATCTTGCTACCTATACTTGAGGGGGAGGGGTCATCAAGCTACCTATATTAGTGGGGAAAGGGGGAATCTGGCTACCTATTCTTGAGGGGGAGGGGTCATCAAGCTACCTATACTAGAGGGAAAGGGGGAGGGGCCATCTGCCTAACTATACTTGAAGGGGAGGGGTCATCTGGCTACCTATACTAGAAGGAAAGGGGGGGTCATCTGGCTACCTATACTGGGGGAAAGGGGGAGGGGTCATCTGGCTACCTAAACTGATGGGTGTGGCTGGTGACAATGGCCTTGGGCGGTAAAGAGTACAAATCCGTCCCTGCTGATATTAGCTTCTACATTCCACCCTGATAGCTCCCACCATTATAATTATGGGGAAGGTAAAAGAGAGACACCCGTTCCTTGGAAGATAAGTCAGTGGATCTTCCCTGCTGTTACCATGGTGACAGGGATGTGACATGGAAGGCTGGGGACCACTGGGCATATTACTGGAGAGGTGAGGAGTTATTTATATATGAGGCCCAGAGTTCTACCTCCACGAAGCTCTCGGCATCTCGGAGCTCTCGTCTCCATGGCCTGGTGAATTGGAGAAGAACAATACAAGATTACCCTGATAATCTACAAATGGACTTCCTCTTAACCTGGACCTAACTGACTCTAGGCTGCTTACTGACTGAATGATTTGTCACCACGGTAACCTTTGTTATTTTTCACGTACATCTCCACCTCTTGAAGGTTGCCTGCCTTTGCTTTAAAAGTTCCCTCAGACCAGTCTGGACACTGATCTATCATTAACTGTAACCTAGCACCATTCTTTTATCTGATTCTGGCTCCTCGCCCTACATCAGTGTCTCCAGAACCTGCCATCAAGGCCCCCAACAATGCAACCTCACATGATCTCCGGTGGAGTAATCAGTCCCTCAGCCATGTGGATTAGCTGCCTCTGGGCTTATCCAAAAACCCAGCACTGTCTGAGGGTCTTGATCACAGGTTTGAGAAACACTTCCCTACGCTTATCCCGAATCTATCACTAATCTCTGTGACCCTCGCTAACAATTTTCACTCTGGAAGAAATCTATGTTCTGAATGAGCTGATGCTTGAAAACACAACTTAAGTAACTCCGGTAAAAATAATGTAATAAAAAAAGTGCTTCTTTTTTACAATAATTATGTATAAATGATTTAGTCAGTGTTTGCCCATTGTAAAATCTTTCCTCTCCCTGATTTACACTCTGCCATTTATTACATGGTGACATTTTTACTGCTGGCAGGTGATGTAGCTGCTGCATGCTTTTTCGGCAGGTGGAAACAGCTGTAAACAGCTATTTCCCACAATGCAACAAGGTTCACAGACAGGAAACTGCCAGGAGTACCACGGTCCTCACAGTTTCCTGTGGGAGGGGTTTCACCACAATATCAGCCATACAGCGCCCCCTGATGGTCTGTTTATGAAAAGGAATAGATTTCTCATGTAAAAGGGGGTATCAGCTACTGATTGGGATAAAGTTCAATCCTTGGTTTTTTTTTTGTTTTTTTTTATAACTCCAAGTTTATGTCCACTAAGCAGTGAGTAAACTCTTGTGAGGCTAATGTAATGATTTAAGCTATAGTTTAAAAAGTCATCCAAACTTCCTCCATTTCCAGTCCAGCAGGGATGTTCTTCCTACCACCATGGCTTTGCATTCACTGCTGATGAGAGATGAAGGCCACCATGGTGGAGACAACATGTGGAGCAGAGATTAATCATACGAGGACAGGACTGACTCTACTCCTCGACATTCATCATAAGCTGAATGATAGATTCTGAGATGGTTCATCCATGTGTGTCGTAGAGAGTGTTGTGGTAGGAGGAGCTTATCATTTCTGAGTCAGGTCTGACATCTACGAGCGCAGCAACCAGCGAGCAGATATATGAGTGCGCATTGTGTTTGCAAGCTGGTTACGCTTTGAAATAGGGTCTACTGAGAAGTACAACTAAAACAAAACTCTCTGCAAACCCCTATGAGGTCTCCAAAAATACCTCAAATTATCAGTTCTTTCAACCTCTGTGCAATCAGACAGACCCTCACCATTGGTGTTGGGTTGATCTGTCTGTGTATGGTTGGCGGTAGTTACCTTGCCTTATAGGAGCAGATCTGAATATGCACACACCCCTCTTTCCATCCCCCACACTCCATCACCACCGCACTCCCTCTCTCACACCCCATCACCCTTCTGTCCCTCCCCATCACCCCACTGTCCCTCTGCCACACCCATTACTCCTCTGTCCCTCTGTCACACCCATTACCCCTCTGTCCCTCTGTCACACCCATCACCCCTCTGTCCCTCTGCCACACCCATTACTCCTCTGTCCCTCTGTCACACCCATTACCCCTCTGTCCCTCTGTCACACCCATCACCCCTCTGTCCCTCTGCCACACCCATTACTCCTCTGTCCCTCTGCCACACCCATTACTCTTCTGTCCCTCTGCTACACCCATTACTCCACTGTCCCTCTGCCACACCCATTACTCCACTGTCCCTCTGCCACACCCATTACCCCTCTGTCCCTCTGCCACACCCATTACTCCTCTGTCCCTCTGCCACACCCATCACTCTGTCCCTCTGCCACATTCATTACTCCTCTGTCCCTCTGCCACACCCATTACTCCTCTGTCCCTCTGCCACACCCATTACTCCTCTGTCCCTCTGCTACACCCATTACTCCACTGTCCCTCTGCCACACCCATTACCCCTCTGTCCCTATTCCCACACCCATTATTCCTCTGTCCCTCTGCCACACCCATTACCCCACTGTCCCTCTGCCACACCCATTACTCCTCTGTCCCTCTGCCACACCCATTACTCCTCTGTCCCTCTGCCACACCCATTACTCCTCTGTCCCTCTGCCACACCCATTACTCCACTGTCCCTCTGCCACACCCATTACTCCACTGTCCCTCTGCCACACCCATTACCCCTCTGTCCCTCTGCCACACCCATTACTCCTCTGTCCCTCTGCCACACCCATTACTCTGTCCCTCTGCCACATTCATTACTCATCTGTCCCTCTGCCACACCCATTACTCCTCTGTCCCTCTGCCACACCCATTACTCCTCTGTCCCTCTGCCACACCCATTACTCCTCTGTCCCTCTGCTACACCCATTACTCCTCTGTCACTCTGCCACACCCATTACTCCTCTGTCCCTATCCCCATACCTATTACCCCTCTGTCCCTCTGCCACACCCATTACTCCTCTGCCACACCCATTACTCTTCTGTCCCTCTGCCACACTCATTACTCCTCTGTCCCTCTGCCACACCCATTACTCTTCTGTCCCTCTGCCACACTCATTACTCCACTGTCCCTCTGCCACACCCATTACCCCTCTGTCCCTATTCCCACACCCATTATTCCTCTGTCCCTCTGCCACACCCATTACTCCTCTGTCCCTCTGCCACACCCATTACTCCTCTGTCCCTCTGCCACACCCATTACACCTCTGTCCCTCTGCCACACCCATTACTCCTCTGTCCCTCTGCCACACCCATTACCCCACTGTCCCTCTGCCACACCCATTACTCCTCTGTCCCTCTGCCACACCCATTACTCCTCTGTCCCTCTGCCACACCCATTACTTCTCTGTCCCTCTGCCACACCCATTACTTCACTGTCCCTCTGCCACACCCATTACTCCTCTGTCCCTATTCCCATACCCATTACGCCTCTGTCCCTCTGCCACACCCATTACCCCACTGTCCCTCTGCCACACCCATTACACCTCTGTCCCTCTGCCACACCCATTACTCCTCTGTCCCTCTGCCACACCCATTACTCCTCTGTCCCTATTCCCATACCCATTACTCCTCTGTCCCTCTGCCACACCCATTACCCCACTGTCCCTCTGCCACACCCATTACACCTCTGTCCCTCTGCCACACCCATTACTCCTCTGTCCCTCTGCCACACCTATTACTCCTCTGTTCCTATCCTCACACCCCGCATTCACAATACTGTATAATCAACCAACTTCTGTCCACCTGTCTCTGCACCTGGCTGCAGAATTCTTTCTTTTTTTTCATTCTGGAAAGAATAATAAATATATTCATAGAGTTCAGTTGTAAAATTCTGTAAATTATTTTGTAGTTTCTCATAATTTACCAGCAGACTAGTCCAAAAACCCACCAGTGAATATCGGCCGCTTGTTGAGGTTTATCGGAGGCCGGGCGAGAACGTGTGGCGGACGACTTTGCTGCGAAGGAAAAAAAAAATGTCAGTACAACACAAAGGGTGAAGCATAATCTACAAATTGCGCTAATGAGTATTTGACGGAGACACAAGATTATTCAAATTCGTGGGGGCCAATTAGGTCTAATCTTTTACAGCGAGCGTCACCGCCAGCCCTGGAGCCGGCGGTACGGCCGCGCACTTAAGAACAGTCCTGTGTTCTGAGGAGGGCGTCTGAACTGGAATCCTACGACGTCCAAACGCTGTTCACCTCCGCGCCACGTTCTGATCAGAGTGAAGGCAGGCTACACGTGCTCACTTCACGCACTCGAATGACTCGTCTGTCTTTTGTGGCGACTGTCCCTCCATCGCACAGTTCATGCGATTCATCATTTGTATTAATAGACTCGCCCGTCCGTCGCTGATAATGGGCTGGTAATTGTGACGAGGCGTCTGTCGACTTCAGGGGAAAAAGAAGACTGAAATTGCAGAAAATATCCGTATCATGGCCAGAGTCTGACGTGTAATTATCGCATTTATTATGGCCGGCGGCGGATAATGTGCTTTATTGTCATGATTATTATCATATACTGAGATCTCAAGTAGCGCCGCCGGTGCACTCCAGGGCTTCGGGACCCGCCTGCCTTCAGTGGCGATTGTGTAATTAGAGGCGTGGCCAGATTATCTCGTGTGAGTCGTTTATTGGGGCTGGACAATGAGATGCAAATAATTCTGGCTTTCATGAAAGTTAAATTCAGATCTACGCAGCGTGAGATTGGGCCAAGATTGGCTGACATGGTTGCCTCCATTTTCTCAGCTTCGTCACTTCCTGTTTGGGTGTTCTGAGAGGTTAGACAGTTACACACTGAGCAGGCTTAGCTCTCTCTCCTCCCCTCTATACGGCCTTCTTGTAGTGATGGAGGCTGCGCATACCTTGAGCGGGTTCCAGGCGGTTGTGAAGTTTCTCTGCTCCATGGTTATCATGTTTACATTATTAGATGTCTTCTCCTTAAAGGGAACCCGAGGTGAGCGGGATATGGAGGCTGACATGTTTATTTCCTTTTAAATAATACCAGTTGCCTGGCTGTCCTGCTGATCCTCTGCCTCTAATACTTTAACTAGTTCACCACTAAGGGTTTTTTTCCCCTTATGGACCTGAGCCATTTTCACCTTTCAGCGCTCCTCTAATTCATTTACCAATAACTTTATAGCTACTTATCGCAACAAAATGATCTATATCTTTTGGGGTTTTTTTTTGCCACCAATTAGGCTTTTATTCCTTCTTTGGGTAGTACATCTTTTTAAGATTTTTTTTTTTTTATTCTAACTGCATTTTAACCGGAATAGTAAGAACAAAATGCAAAAAAATCATTATTTCTCAGTTTCCAGCCATTATAGTTTTATAGTTTTAAAATAAACTATGGCACTTTAGATAAAAGCCACACATTGTATTTGCCCATTTGTCCCAGCTATTACAACATTCAAATTATCTCCCTAGTACAATGTATAGCGACAATATTTTATTTGGAAATAACATTTTCCAGTTTTGCGTCCGTCACTAATTATTATAAGCTCTTTTTGCTAAAATAACAGTAATATGCCCTCATGACATACATATTAAAAAAGTTGAGTCCCTAAGGTAACTGTTTATCTATTTTTTAAGTCACTTTTTTTTGTGTTTTATTTTGGTAACTATGAGAGTGGAGGAGGTAAGAGTTCATTTCATGTATTTTTATTTAATTTTAGGTATGCAGGTGTAATTTTACTATTTGGCCACTAAATGTCCCCCCACTTTATATTCTTATGTACTGTGAATGTACACAGGAAGTAGTGTGTGTATGTTTACGTTCACTTTGTCAATGACCGCCGGTATCTCACTGATGCTGCTGATCACAGCAGGCACTTTGATCGGTGAATGGGAACTGTGTTCTTATTCACTGATCAGTGTACTAACAGGCAACAACCAGAATGCATGGCGAGGGCACGCACAGGCGCACGTGGCGGACGATCCCGGCAAGGTCCGTATATATCTATGCCCCTGAGACTTTGGATGAAGTCTTTCAGGGCGTAGATACTGTATACTACCTGCGGGACGACAAGTACGGTAGTTAAGCCATAGACCCTGAACAAGCATACAGATCCGATGTCTATGACAAATCTGACTGGATTAGCTGCATGCTTGTTTCAGGTGTGTGATTCAGACATTACTGCAGCCAGATAGATCAGCAGGACAGCCGGACAACTGGTATTGTTTAAGAGGCATAAATACGACAGCTTCCGTAGGTCTCACACCTCGGGTTCTTTTTACATCTCGGGAATACAGCAATTCTCATGAAGTGGAAGTAAATGCCAGTTTGTCAGTGTTTGTTGTTTTATCCCCAAGAGGTTACCGACTTCACTGACAAGGCGTTAACAATGTTGATGAACGCCGCTGCGCTCAGACAGCAATTTGGCGGGCGATTGTCGCTAGCAGTCGGATACCTGTCCACGTAAGAAGAAAAGGTGTAAATCCCGTCTTCTGCGCGGATGTCCCGGGCCGCGGCCAGCCAATTGTCAGCTCATAAAATCGATCTCGTTTTTCTCTGGGGATGTGATCAGACGACTGTTGTGTGGTGAGATTCAGACGCTTTACATTGCTGCCATAAAGACATCAGACCCCCCCCTCCCCCATCCGACTCCGAGAGATGAGGAAGGATTTAAAAGGCCCGCTTTAATCATCTTAATATGTGTAGAGAAGCGCAGTGGGGGTCCTGTAGTCGCTATTACTGGGGGATGTACAGGTCTAATGAGGAGTATACAGGAGTATACACTACACAGCGCACAATTACCCCTCCATCTGCAGACATCTCAAAGCATTTACAGTTTATAATGCAATATCTTCTTCTGATGGTTAATTACGCGACGAGGTGAACTCAGCGCGGTTCAAAGGATGCGATTACCAGACGCGTCGCACCGGCAGCAACCCACAAAACTTGTTTATTTCTCCTCATTACCGGCCTTTGAAGAGAAATTATAGCAAAACTGCAAATGCTGTGTGTGCATCGAAAGATATAGCATCAATATTCACCTGATTTCCTCTGTTCCTTCTGCTCTGCCGTCTTTCCTCTCCCCTTCCATCTTTCTTGCTATACTCACCTCTCCCTTTCACTCATCTCCCTCACCCTTCCCTGCCTTGCCCTCTTTTCTCCTTTCCTTCCCTTTCCCTTTCCATCTCTCCCTCGCTGCCCCCTCCCCCCTCCTTCTTTCTCCTTACCTCTTCCCTCCCCTCTCCTCTCCATCCCACCCCTCCCACTCCCCCGTCTTTCTCCTTTCCTCTCTCTCCCCTCTCCCCCCCTCCTTCATCTACTTTCTCACCTTCCTTCCCCTTCCTTCCCCTCTCCTCTCCTTCCTCTTCTCTTTCTATTCCCTCTCTCTTGTCCCTTCCCCTCTGCTCCTCCCCCTTTCCTCTCTCTCTCCCCTCCCCCTCCTTCCTCTCCTCTCCCTCCACTGCCCAGCCTCTTCCAGAGATTTGGCCCTGATTCTCTCCTCTCCCATCTTCATCCATTCCTCCCCTCTCCCCTACCAGGGCACTGCTAGAAGGGGTAAGGCGGTGGTACCTTCTATCAACTTCTGAGACCACTTTGTAGAGAGATGCTGCTGGAGACAGGTTCTCATTTATCCCAGGCTCCTCCCCTGTCATTGTGTCACAGTCACTGGGGTAGGAGGAGAAGAGGGGGCTATTCTGGTGGTTTATTTCCCGGTGAGGTGTGACATCCCCCGTTATCCCAGGCTCCTCCCCCGTCATAGTGTCACAGTCACTGTGTAGGAGGGGAGGAGGGAGATATTCTGGCTGCCTGATGGATGTTGTGCGGTGTATTTCCCGGTGAGGTGTGACATCCCTGCTTATCCCAGGCTCCTCCCCTGCTTATCCCAGGCTCCACCTCCGTCAATGTGTCACAGTCACTGTGTAGGAGGGGAGGGGGGTGGAGGAGATATTCTGGCTGCCTGATGGATGTTATGTGGTTTATTATCCCGATGAGGTGTGACATCCCCTGCTTATCCCAGGCTCCTCCCCCGCTTATCCCAGGCCCCGCCCTGTTATTGTGTCACAGTCACTGTGTAGGAGGGGAGGGGGGGGAGATATTCTGGCTGCCTGATGGATGTTGTGTTAGTAATTTCCCGGTGAGGTGTGACATCCCCTCTTTTATCTGCACTCACAATACCTTTCCCTCTTCTTATTTCGGTTACACCTCCGTTAATAATAGATCCTGAGGGACGTCTGAAAGAAATCTCTTCAGCTGCATTTTGGGGACATGACATATTTCACAGCAGTTAATGGCTTGTACTGATTGTGTGACAGATGTCTGGATGTTTCTCTACCAGGATGTGCTGATGTGAAATTGTTTTGTGACATGGGGATGCGTTCCCCTTTCTCAGCGCAGTGACTGGATTATTTAGGTGAGGCATTGCGGTATCGGTACTTGCAGAGATAAGACCACGTTTGCCCCGGCCGGCTGTCTGTAAAACGTGTCCACATGGGAGAACCTGTTTCCACCATGTCAGGAGGACATCTACTCGTCTGTTCTGCTCTACGTTTTCGGGCTGGAAAAAAAAAGTGGCCTTCCGAAAAAACAAGAAAAAAGTCTGGATAAAAGTCGATGAAGCACCCAATGATTTGATCAGACTTAGTTTCCAGTCTTACTTTCCAAAGCCATGGTTTTCTAGTAGTAAGGTACAGTTGTGAGAGCTGGACCATCAGCAAGGCTGAGCACAGAAGAATTGACACCTTTGAATGGTGGTGCTGGAGAAGACTTCTGAGAGTCCCTTGAGAGATCCAGTTAGTCCTTAAAAAGAAACTCCGACCAAGAATTGAACTTTATCCCAATCAGTAGCTGATACCCCCTTTTACATGAGAAATCTATTCCTTTTCACAAACAGAGCATCAGGGGGTGCTGTATGACTGATATTGTGGTGACACCCCTCCCACTAGAAACCCCTCCCACAAGAAAAGTATGTACTCCTGGCAGTTTCCTGTCTGGGAACCTTGCTGCATTGTGGGAAATAGCTGTTTACAGCTGTTTCCAACTGCCAAAAACCCTGCAGCAGCTACATCACCTGCCAACAGTAAAATTTTCACTGGAGTTCCTCTTTAAAAAAGATAACCCTGCCTGTTTCTTTGCTCTGGACACCCCATTGAGGAGCAACATTCAGAGTTTTGCTTGCCGTCAGAGATGCCTGCACGTTTTATGCAAATTCAACACAATTTGGAATTAGGCCAATCAAAATAAGAAGGAAGTCTTTCTGATTGGCTGAATGTAAAGCTGCATAACATTTGCATGCCAGGCACGGTGATTTGCATGCGATTACAATCTCTTCTAAACACGCAATCTTATTAAAGCACCTGATTCAAAACAATCGCAAAGCACTCCAGAATGAACGCTTTGAATGTATTCCATTCGGTTAGATCTAGATTGCCCATGGAGGAAGATCGCAATGACTCGTTATTAACCCCTGGGCTGCCGGTGGCATAGAAGCCATTGTGTCAGTGAATGGAGAATGTCGCTGAACGATCGCAGTTGGACTGTGTGTGGCGGGTATCACAGCGCAGCCGACATCTACAATATTTCCTGACGCACCACAAGAAAGAGACAAGAAAGAAGCATCAGCTGTAATATTTATATCTATCGCCGCTGCGCCGCATTGTCCTGTTGTGTATTACGCCTTTTAACCGTGCGTTGGCTCTCTCCTCACAAAGCCGGCGCAAATAGGCCCAGCCGGCTATAGAAATGTGTGGAAGAGCCGGGCTTCCATTCAGGCGCGGGGAGATTAGTCTCCTTGTAGCTGCCGCAATCCAGACAGCCATTGAAGGCAGACAAAGGCGTAGCTGTTGTGCGCGTCGCTGAGGGAGCGCGGGGGCCGCTGGCGAGCACAAATCCCAGAGATATCAGAGCAGAATCGCAGCTGCCCACCCACCGCGCCCGCTCTATACGAGGTGACAGGGTCCCTTGTGTGTGAGATACCTGCTCTCTGCTGGCTGCCTATTCATATTCAATTACGTGAATAGCGGCAAATCTCTTCTCCATATTGGGCGACTCTCTGTACCGCGCACATCCTGGAAATCACGCGGCTGGGGACAGCGATTGGAATAATAGTACGGGTATTATGTACGGTGTTATTATCACCTGCAGTCATGTCTTATCTCCACACTCTGCCTTTCCTATGAAGGGGTTTGGAGGGTTTGCTTGATGCATATCTGCACCCTCCCCCACCCACACAAGCCTTGTACGCATGCTGGTTCCAGGCCCACCACTGGGGAGAAGCTAGGCTTTGTATGGCTGCTCTGATCCTCCCAAATGTGTCACCGAGCGACCGGCCTGGCGGATCATCTCAGCATTAGCAGCATCATCCACATGGCAACCTAGGCAGGTACCTGGGGCCTAGTAAGTGTCAAGGGGCGCAACTGCCTATGTATCTGCCCCTTCTCCCTCAGGATGAGTCAAAGCTACTACCTTGCCTACAGCCCAGTTTCACCTCATCAGGTCAAGGGCATTGTTCTCCTCACCAACCTTCCCGCTCCATTGTTTGCCATGCCACCTCCTCCTGACTAGCATCAGAACACCTCCCTAGCCTTCTGGCTAGCAACACTTCTGTACAGAACTTGGCTCCAAACTTTATAGTAGTGTAAAACGTAAAGATATGTTTTTGGTTGCTGATCTGGTTAAATCATTAAAAAAAAAAAAAAAATTAATAAACAGTACTTTTAAATCATAATAATTACAATCATCATTGTGAATATAAAAACGTTATTGTAAGTTTCCGTCTATGATTACAGAGAATAGCGTTTTACCAATACAACATTTCATAGACATTATTTAATGATTTGAATTTGTAAAGAATTATTGTAAACGAAATATTAAAAAAAAAAAAAATTTATAAACAATATTTCAGATTAACGTTTACACCAGGCTTTTTTCACTGACGCCCTTTTTGCATGTACGCCTGAAATCTATTGGAAATCTGTTCCTAGTGTGTGGCACACATCAGATAGACTCCTGTCAGATTCGACCTGACAGGCATCTGCCAGAAATCTATCTGATGGTCGAATCTGCTGCAAATCTGTAAGTGTATGGCCACCTTAACAAACTGTTCCCCTTCCCTTTCTTGCACCTCTGTGGTTGTCCTTGGCAGGTTTTGGTGCGCTGTATCAATTGTTATGTATAGAGTGCTTGGGGGGGGGATATATAAAACTTGCACCGGGGCCCACAGCTCCTTAGCTACGCTACAGTGACATCAGGTGACGACAGAAGACCACATACTGGACTCTGTAGTGACCATAGCTATTTTTCCAGTATCTTCTGTGAGCTAAAGTGCGCAAATCTCTCCTTAGCTTTACACATGAATGGGTAGAACATTTCTTCTCTTTACCCACATTTCCCACTTTATTTCTTTGATTTTTTTCTTTGATTTTTTTTTTTTTTTTAATGAAAGCTTTTTTTAGCACGGTAAGAGCAGATCCTCTTAATCACATAATGACTGTTCTCGTTCTGCAGAAGTTCCGTCCCTTCGAGAACAGGATGATCGCTTCACCAAGTGCGTAGATCTGCGTTCTTACAGGGACTGGAGAGCTTTCACATAAGCAGCGTCTTCGCCGCGGCGAACGTAATTACTTTCCGAGCGGAAGAAGAGTTTAATGTCTTTATTAGTTTTCAGTACTTAATAAGTGGGATGATAAATAGGCTCCAGCTAATCGATCAGCATGAAAAACAAGTAATTAAGAAACTATTACAGGATGGGAGTTTGGCGAGCGCGCCATTGGGGAATTATCGGAAAAGGCGGCGGCGCTTCGTACATTAAATTGCCGCGGAGTCATTTCACGCAACGCAAGCCATAAATATGGAGATAATTTTGTCTGGAAATAATGAAGCAATTTACCTATAGCCGTATGGAGACGAGTTCAGGGCGCGCGTTTGTTTGGGGAAACGTTTCTGTCGCCGGCTCCAGGGGCTTTGGGACACCGGCGTCTCCCCGCTGGTTTATTAGCTTGTTGTTATTGATAAGGCTTCTGTGTGCTAAATATGGAAACAGGAGAAATCTGTGGCTCTGAATGTGTGACTTCATACAGCGAATGTGTTACTTCCGCCAATGTCGGGAAGGTGTTGCGTGCATCGGGTTTGGTGTCAATACATCGTCACACCTCGTAATCCAGTTTATTCCACCTGAGCCAATCTGGTACCAAATGAGGAACCTTCTGTACTTCATCATAACACTCAAAGCATAATGTTTCCCTAGACCCCTGCCTTATACTCAAATCAGAGAGAGAGACACATGGAGGCTACCATATTTATTTCCTGTTAAACAATACTAGTTGCCTGGCAGCCCTGCTAATCTATTTGGCTGCAGTAGTGTCTGGATCACAGTCCCCATTTGTGAGTACTGGGTGTATCACTTCTACAAGTGGAGATCTGCAGGAAATGTGTGAATAGCTGTTTTCTCGCCTGTCCCACTGATGGCAATATTCTAAGCAGAAACCAGTCTGGCGATCTACAAAGACGCAATCACACCAAGCGGCACCTATTAGATATCACTGCTACTGGCCAATTGCAGTGATTGTCCCAATGATGGTGTCGTGGTCCCGCCTGCAAGACCATCGGCACCAGGTAGCGAAAGGAGCAGCAGGCGGCTGTGATTGTCCAATCTGGTGATTGGCCTATATCCACACCTCAACTGCTTACGATGTCATAGAGAAGGGCAGCAGGTGCCACCAGTCCATAGGATAGGGATTCAGAGATGTGCGGATGAGAATAGTGTGTGTGACAGGAGAGCGGAGAGGAGGCAGGCACCAGGTGGCCCAATCTGTTTTTCCAAACTCCACCCCCTGGATTTTGCTGCCAGAATCATGTGATTCACGTGGCGTGATGATCGCTCCGCCCCTGGAAACAGGCAAACCTTTAAAAAAGATGAAAAAAATCCATTTATCACATTTATAAAGCTGGCTATCAGCGGATTTCCAGAACAGTCTACTAAATTTTGCACAACCAACTGATCCGCTCCTTTATAAATAAGCTCGGGAAACACCACATTTCCGCGATAAGAGGCAGACCGCCGTGCCGGCATCAGTATGGATATGTCGAGAATTACGCCGCGCACAGATCGTCATGCTGAGCTGACGCACTGAGTATTCATCTACCAATAATGTACATTTTATCTGAACGAAGGATGACTTCTTCTGACTGTTGAGAGCGGCGGAGATGTCATCTTTCATCGAATCGCAGTAATACGAGTTCATGTCAGCTAAACTCACATTTATGAACAAAACGCGCCTTTATTAATATTAACAGAAAGACTCCAGTGAGTGCGTAAGAGTTCATAAAAACAGGTGCGATCGCCTGAAATATGCTAATACGGCATTTACGGGCGTTCAGGAGGCGCAGGGGGGCGATGGGGCGGCTGGCGGAATATTTACAGGACTTAAAGTGCTTAAATTGCAATAAAGTGTTAAAAAAAAGAAAGAAAACAAAACAGCTATTACAATTATTTATTTATTTATTTTTCCCATCATTGCTGCACAATAGTAATAATAATGATAATAATAAGGAAAAGGAGAAGGAGTTGTTATTTAAAACCAGTACAGATGTTTTCTTGTGCAGGGATCGGTAGCAGAACTGGTTAGTCTGTGAAGAAGTTGCATAGCTGATGTCACATGATCAGGACTTCCTTCACCAGTCACTTCCTGCCAGAGGCGTGACCTTGTCTTTAGCGGCGCTCCACTGCGCGCTGCGTTTTTGTTAAAAGTGCTTTTCCAGAGCGTTTTTTTTCATTCACTTTCTGATGCAAATCAGGAAGGGAACTCTTTGACCTGGAAAATAATAAATACAATGTATTTATTCTTAGAAACGCGGACCCAGGCTGAGGCCGGCAGACTGCTGAACTGTCTAGTGAAGCTCTGTATGTATCTTGGTGACATTGCTGCTCATTGTACTTTAAGGCATTATTTAGCTATATTGCTGCTTTACTCTGTTTTTGCCACACTCAGTTCTGGGAACGCCCCAGTCATGCTCGGGGAATAACATTATTTTGGTTCTCATGGAACTCAATGTGAGACACAAATGAATGCAGGATGGAATTTGACTAATCAAACACACTTCCTGGGGATTCTGATTGGCCGAATTGCAAGCATTACATTACATCCCATTTACACCTCATTTCCACAGACTGTTTAAGGCCCAGTGCACACCAAAAAACGCTAGCAGATCCGCAAAACGCTAGCGGATTTTGAAGCGTATTTTCTTATTATTATGAAGCGTTTTGCTAGCGTTTTGCGGTTTTTGGAGCGTTTTTGTGTAGCAGGTTACATATATTGTTACAGTAAAGCTGTTACTGAACAGCTTCTGTAACAAAAACGCCTGCAAAACTGCTCTGATCTGCCGTTTTTCTAAGTGTTTTGTGTTTTTTCTATACTTAACATTGGAGGCAGAAACTCCTCCGCAATCCAAAAAATGCTGCAGCCCGGGAGTATGCGTTTCAGCTAAAACCGACCCGCTCTGGTGTGCACCATCCCATTGAAATACATTAGCCAAGATTTACAGGCGGATGCGGCCGGCGGATCGTATCCAAATCCGCTCGGTGTGCACTGGGCTGAACTGTGTGCTCAGCAAGCAGTTACCAGGCAGCAGCGAGCAGTTACCAGGCAGCAGCGAGCAGTTACCAGGCAGCAGCGAGCAGTTACCAGGCAGCAGCGAGCAGTTACCAGGCAGCAGCGAGCAGTTACCAGGCAGCAGCGAGCAGTTACCAGGCAGCAGCGAGCAGTTACCAGGCAGCAGCGAGCAGTTACCAGGCAGCAGCGAGCAGTTACCAGGCAGCAGCGAGGAGTTACCAGGCAGCAGCAGCGAGGAGTTACCAGGCAGCAGCAAGCAGTTACCAGGCAGCAGCGAGGAGTTACCAGGCAGCAGCAGTGAGCAGTTACCAGGCAGCAGCGAGCAGTTACCAGGCAGCAGCAAGCAGTTACCAGGCAGCAGCAAGCAGTTACCAGGCAGCAGCAAGCAGTTACCAGGCAGCAGCGAGCAGTTACCAGGCAGCAGCGCAGGCAGCAGCGAGGAGTTACCAGGCAGCAGCAGCAGCAGCGAGCAGTTATCAGGCAGCAGTGAGCAGTTACCAGGCAGCAGTGAGCAGTTACCAGGCAGCAGTGAGCAGTTACCAGGCAGCAGTGAGCAGTTACCAGGCAGCAGTGAGCAGTTACCAGGCAGCAGTGAGCAGTTGCCAGGCAGCAGTGAGCAGTTGCCAGGCAGCAGTGAGCAGTTGCCAGGCAGCAGGGAGCAGTTGCCAGGCAGCAGGGAGCAGTTGCCAGGCAGCAGGGAGCAGTTGCCAGGCAGCAGGGAGCAGTTGCCAGGCAGCAGGGAGCAGTTGCCAGGCAGCAGGGAGCAGTTGCCAGGCAGCAGCGAGCAGTTGCCAGGCAGCAGCGAGCAGTTGCCAGGCAGCAGCGAGCAGATACCAGGCAGCAGCAAGCAGTTACCAGGCAGCAGCAAGCAGATACCAGGCAGCAGCAAGCAGTTACCAGGCAGCAGCAAGCAGATACCAGGCAGCAGCAAGCAGTTACCAGGCAGCAGCGAGCAGTTACCAGGCAGCAGTGAGCAGTTACCAGGCAGCAGTAAGCAGTTGTGAGAGTATGAGAGGCATTTCACTGCCTATCAGCGGCCCGTGGAAAGGAGGCCTTACTGTCTGTAGTGTGGAGTGTTGCAGCATCCATAAGATCTCCACCTGCTGCAGCCAGGTGTTACTATGTAGCCTAATCAGCCGTGTATAGACGCTGTCATGCTGCAGCCCCCCCATCAGACTCGGGGAAGGAAGGGGCGGACATCTGCTGCGTCTCATCGCACAGTTGGAGGACTCCGCTGCTTCATCGGGGGACTCTCATCTGGCGGAGGAGGGGATGCTTTATCCTTCCTGTCAGCACTCCTGACAGCTTCCATGTTTTAGCATTCCTGCCGGGAATCCTTCCCTCATCTGTGTTCAGCCAGCGCAGCTCTGACTGCTGCCGCCACCTCTGCACTTCTTGTCCGCGGGGGCCGTACCGGCTCGCATGCCGCTTCTCGGCCGAGGGGTTAACACTTGAGATTCCGGATCATTCCGGAAATTATTCGGTATAGCGATTTGTCCTCCTGGACGCCAATGTTAAAAAGACCAACATAAATTAGAACGTGCGTTTAAAGCCCCAATTTAGGCCTCTTGCGCACTACATGCCATTCCGATTTGCGATTTTTGAATCGGTACTGCGTGCTGCGGTGCTGCGTGCTGCGGTTTTTCTGCATTTTTCTTTTTGTTTTTCCAGGGAAAATTGGAATTGCAAATCGGATTTACAGCCTTACACATTGAATAGAAATATTGAAATTACTTATGCATACAAATTTTTATTTGATAATTTTTAAAAAATGTAGATTTATGGCCGGTTCAGACAAGCGGCTACCGGCATCTGTCCACATCGTTTAGCGCAGGGACAGGTCGTGTACCGGTGACCGGTCCATCCAGTTGTCTAATATGTGCAGTGTGTAACTTCTAGCATGTTTGGGGTTTCACATCCCCGAGGGGCACAAAATACGACGACAAAACAACGGGGACTGATGCCAAATGCTTCTCTGCTTGGCTAAATGATATACGTGTGAACCGATCCTTTACAAAACAAGAAAGTAATCTGTTGTGCAAGTTCATAGATCCTCCGTGACTGACAGATGCCTGCTAACAACCATTTGGTCCAAGACACTCCCACTTTAGTCTCATGGGCATGCATGGGGTGGAGTTAGCTAAGGCCATGCCTCCCTGCTGATTCGCTGCCTGTGATGGGAGAAGGAGTGTGCAGGCAGCTGGAACCTGCTGAGGAGGTCAGGACAATCTATGAACTGGTACACCTGTAGTCTCCGACTGGCTTATTGTGGGATTTTACCAGGTCTGACAGCGGCGCATCGGAGCGGCCCAGGAGGACCGCGAGGGAGCAGGCAGACTACAGGCGGCTGGAGGAAGCCCCAGGTAAGTATAAATCCTTTTACTTTATTGTCTCAGGGTTACTTTCCATTTGGAAGTCTTCTCGTCATTGACTGTCTGTTTGTGGCGTACGTATATCGGCTCTGATACATCTCCTTGTCATTGTCCGTCTGTCTGTGGCGTGCGCAGGGCCGGATTTACCATAAGGCAGTGTAGGCACGTGCCTACAGGCGCCTAATGATGGAAAGGCAACTCACTCCCCTCCCCCAGTCCCTCCCTCCTCCCCTATGCAGAGTCCTGCTGAGAGTGTAAATGAGAGGTTTCTCACCCAGCTCTCAGCATTCCACTGATGGGATCTCCCTTCAGTCAGAGGCACCTCTGGCTACCTAATACTTGGGGGCACCTGTAGCTACTTAATACTGAGGGTACCTCTGGCTACCTAATAGTAAGGGGCATCTGTAGCTACCTATGATGGGCAAGGGAAGTAAGGGAGAAGAGACAGCTGGGCCATCCAGCACACTTGCAGTCAGGGATGCTCATCCGGATCCCGGGTAACCCGGGTATCCGACAATTTTTTTGCTATCCGGGTCGGATCCGGATTCCTGGGCCAAGATCCGGATAGCTATCTGCGGGTATCTGGCCGCATAATCCGGATACCCGCGGATATCCGACGGAAATCCGGATCCGGGTACTGTAACTAAGGAGATGATGTCATTGAGCCAATCAGAGGGCTCCCAGCCAATCAGAGGTCTGGCTTGCCTGATCGTGTACCGATTGGTATGATGGTTGGGGGTAGAGCGTCATGAACTTTCCCATTGACAGGCGAGCAACATTACGGCCACCCTCAGAAGCTCTGCCATGTCAGTGCCGACTCCAGCGGGCAGCCCACCCTCAGTCAGCGAGTTTTTCGCTCCAGGCACCACGATTGAACTCAGGGCTGTTAGCCGCAAGGAGTTTGAGGAGGATGTTCTGGGTTTTGAGGAGGGGGGGGGGGGGGTACGATGTTGATGATGGGATGAAGGACCGTGACTACCATCCACAGGATGGGGATGTCAGCTCTGACTCTGAGGAGGAGGATGCGTCGGTGGGTTTGGCACGGAGGATCAGCATTGCAGACAGTGGCCGTGGAATGCGGGACCCACATCCTTCTGCCGCTACCACCAGCCGCAACACTCAACCCCCAACCGCCACAGGGAGAAAAGCAGCAGCATCCCATTCAGGCCGCAGGGGAATCTTCACCTCCCCAATCTGGCCGCCACGGTGCCACAGGCCACTGCTGCTGATACCACCACCTATATTCAACCCAAAACACAATTGTGGTGTCATTTTTTGGAGGTGTCCGGGCTGAAAACTGCCATGTCCCAGTTGTGCGGTTGGACTTTGGACACAATGTGGGCTGCACGACCGCTGTCTGGAACCTAGTCCTGATGTTAATTGACGGCCTTTTTTTTGTTTTTCATTTTATGTCCACCAAATAATAAATTAGTGTTTCCCTTTAAAAAAAAACCATGATGCTACAAGCATTATTTACCCTAAAAAAACTTTTTAAAGCTATTTAAAGGGCACTTCCGGTTTTTCTATTCGGATATCCGAATAGGTCGGGTATCCGCGGGTAATGCGGCCGGATATCCGCGTTCACACGGATATCCACAAGGTCGGATCCGGATATCCGGGTACCCGGATCCGAATTCACTCGGGTATTAAAAAGTACTACCCGGGGTTTGTAGGTTCATGGAGGGCGGAGTCTGGGGTACCAGGACATCTGTGCCTATAGGTAGTGAGTTTTTTTCCTGGTATCTCGGCTCTGAAACGTCGCCTTGTCATTGCCCGCCTGATTGTGACGTGCGTTTCTCTCGCTGTATATTCCTTGTCATTGCTCGTCTGATTGTGACGTGCGTTTCTCTCGCTGTATATTCCTTGTCATTGCTCGTCTGATTGTGACGTGCGTTTCTCTCCCTGTATATTCCTTGTCATTGCTCGTCTGATTGTGACGTGCGTTTCTCTCCCTGTATATTCCTTGTCATTGCCCGTCTGTGTGTGACGTGCGTTTCTCTCCCTGTATATTCCTTGTCATTGTCCACCTGTGTGTTACGTGCGTTTCTCTCCCTGTATATTGCCATTTCATTGCCTGTTTGCGTTTCTCTCCCTGTATATTCCTTGTCATTGCCCGTCTGATTGTGACGTGCGTTTCTCTCCCTGTATATTCCTTGTCATTGCTCGTCTGATTGTGACGTGCGTTTCTCTCCCTGTATATTCCTTGTCATTGCCCGTCTGATTGTGACGTGCGTTTCTCTCCCTGTATATTCCTTGTCATTGCCCGTCTGATTGTGACGTGCGTTTCTCTCCCTGTATATTCCTTGTCATTGTCCACCTGTGTGTTACGTGCGTTTCTCTCCCTGTATATTGCCATTTCATTGCCTGTTTGCGTTTCTCTCCCTGTATATTCCTTGTCATTGCCCGTCTGATTGTGACGTGCGTTTCTCTCCCTGTATATTCCTTGTCATTGTCCGCCTGATTGTGACGTGCGTTTCTCTCCCTGTATATTCCTTGTCATTGCTCGTCTGATTGTGACGTGCGTTTCTCTCCCTGTATATTCCTTGTCATTGCCCGCCTGATTGTGACGTGCGTTTCTCTCCCTGTATATTCCTTGTCATTGCCCGCCTGATTGTGACGTGCGTTTCTCTCCCTGTATATTCCTTGTCATTGCCTGTCTGTGTGTGACGTGCGTTTCTCTCCCTGTATATTCCTTGTCATTGCCTGTCTGTGTGTGACGTGCGTTTCTCTCCCTGTATATTCCTTGTCATTGCCCGTCTGATTGTGACGTGCGTTTCTCTCCCTGTATATTCCGTGTCATTGCTCGTCTGATTGTGACGTGCGTTTCTCTCCCTGTATATTCCTTGTCATTGTCCGCCTGATTGTGACGTGCGTTTCTCTCCCTGTATATTCCTTGTCATTGCTCGTCTGATTGTGACGTGCGTTTCTCTCCCTGTATATTCCTTGTCATTGCCCGTCTGTGTGTGACGTGCGTTTCTCTCCCTGTATATTCCCTGTCATTGCCCGTCTGTGTGTGACGTGCGTTTCTCTCCCTGTATATTCCTTGTCATTGCCCGTCTGTGTGTGACGTGCGTTTCTCTCCCTGTATATTCCTTGTCATTGCCCGTCTGTGTGTGACGTGTGTTTCTCTCCCTGTATATTCCTTGTCATTGCCCGTCTGTGTGTGACGTGCGTTTCTCTCCCTGTATATTCCTTGTCATTGCCCGTCTGTGTGTGACGTGCGTTTCTCTCCCTGTATATTCCGTGTCATTGCCCGTCTGTGTGTGACGTGCGTTTCTCTCCCTGTATATCCCTTGTCATTGTCCGCCTGTGTGTGACGTGCGTTTCTCTCCCTGTATATCCCTTGTCATTGCTCGTCTGTGTGTGACGTGCGTTTCTCTCCCTGTATATCCCTTGTCATTGTCCGCCTGTGTGTGACGTGCGTTTCTCTCCCTGTATATCCCTTGTCATTGCCCGTCTGTGTGTGACGTGCGTTTCTCTCCCTGTATATTCCTTGTCATTGTCCGCCTGTGTGTGACGTGCGTTTCTCTCCCTGTATATTCCTTGTCATTGCTCGTCTGATTGTGACGTGCGTTTCTCTCCCTGTATATTCTCTGTCATTGCCCGCCTGATTGTGACGTGCGTTTCTCTCCCTGTATATTCCTTGTCATTGCCCGCCTGATTGTGACGTGCGTTTCTCTCCCTGTATATTCCTTGTCATTGCCCGTCTGATTGTGACGTGCGTTTCTCTCCCTGTATATTCCTTGTCATTGCTCGTCTGATTGTGACGTGCGTTTCTCTCCCTGTATATTCCTTGTCATTGCTCGTCTGATTGTGACGTGTGTTTCTCTCCCTGTATATTCCTTGTCATTGCTCGTCTGTGTGTGACGTGCGTTTCTCTCCCTGTATATTCCTTGTCATTGCCTGTCTGTGTGTGACGTGCGTTTCTCTCCCTATATTTTCCTTGTCATTGCTCGTCTGATTGTGACGTGCGTTTTTCTCCCTGTATATTCCTTGTCATTGCTCGTCTGATTGTGACGTGCGTTTCTCTCCCTGTATATTCCTTGTCATTGCCCGTCTGATTGTGACGTGCGTTTCTCTCCCTGTATATTCCTTGTCATTGCCCGTCTGATTGTGACGTGCGTTTCTCTCCCTGTATATTCCGTGTCATTGCCTGTCTGTGTGTGACGTGCGTTTCTCTCCCTGTATATTCCTTGTCATTGCCCGTCTGATTGTGACGTGCGTTTCTCTCCCTGTATATTCCTTGTCATTGCCCGTCTGTGTGTGACGTGCGTTTCTCTCCCTGTATATTCCTTGTCATTGCCCGCCTGATTGTGACGTGCGTTTCTCTCCCTGTATATTCCTTGTCATTGCCCGCCTGATTGTGACGTGCGTTTCTCTCCCTGTATATTCCTTGTCATTGCCCGCCTGATTGTGACGTGCGTTTCTCTCCCTGTATATTCCTTGTCATTGCTCGCCTGATTGTGACGTGCGTTTCTCTCCCTGTATATTCCTTGTCATTGCTCGTCTGTGTGTGACGTGCGTTTCTCTCGCTGTATATTCCTTGTCATTGCCCGTCTGTGTGTGACGTGCGTTTCTCTCGCTGTATATTCCTTGTCATTGCCCGTCTGTGTGTGACGTGCGTTTCTCTCCCTGTATATTCCGTGTCATTGCTCGTCTGATTGTGACGTGCGTTTCTCTCCCTGTATATTCCTTGTCATTGCTCGCCTGATTGTGACGTGCGTTTCTCTCGCTGTATATTCCTTGTCATTGCTCGTCTGATTGTGACGTGCGTTTCTCTCCCTGTATATTCCGTGTCATTGCCTGTCTGTGTGTGACGTGCGTTTCTCTCCCTGTATATTCCTTGTCATTGCCCGCCTGATTGTGACGTGCGTTTCTCTCGCTGTATATTCCTTGTCATTGCTCGTCTGATTGTGACGTGCGTTTCTCTCCCTGTATATTCCGTGTCATTGCCCGCCTGATTGTGACGTGCGTTTCTCTTCCTGTATATTCCTTGTCATTGCCCGTCTGATTGTGACGTGTGTTTCTCTCCCTGTATATTCCTTGTCATTGCCCGTCTGTGTGTGACGTGCGTTTCTCTCCCTGTATATTCCTTGTCATTGCCCGCCTGATTGTGACGTGCGTTTCTCTCGCTGTATATTCCTTGTCATTGCTCGTCTGATTGTGACGTGCGTTTCTCTCCCTGTATATTCCTTGTCACTGCCCGTCTGTGTGTGACGTGCGTTTCTCTCCCTGTATATTCCTTGTCATTGCCCGCCTGATTGTGACGTGCGTTTCTCTCGCTGTATATTCCTTGTCATTGCCCGTCTGTGTGTGACGTGCGTTTCTCTCGCTGTATATTCCTTGTCATTGCCCGTCTGATTGTGACGTGCGTTTCTCTCCCTGTATATTCCTTGTCATTGTCCGCCTGTGTGTGACGTGCGTTTCTCTCCCTGTATATTCCTTGTCATTGTCCGCCTGATTGTGACGTGCGTTTCTCTCCCTGTATATTCCTTGTCATTGTCCGCCTGTGTGTGACGTGCGTTTCTCTCCCTGTATATTCCTTGTCATTGCCCGTCTGTGTGTGACGTGCGTTTCTCTCGCTGTATATTCCTTGTCATTGCTCGTCTGATTGTGACGTGCGTTTCTCTCCCTGTATATTCCGTGTCATTGCCCGCCTGATTGTGACGTGCGTTTCTCTTCCTGTATATTCCTTGTCATTGCCCGTCTGATTGTGACGTGTGTTTCTCTCCCTGTATATTCCTTGTCATTGCCCGTCTGTGTGTGACGTGCGTTTCTCTCCCTGTATATTCCTTGTCATTGCCCGCCTGATTGTGACGTGCGTTTCTCTCGCTGTATATTCCTTGTCATTGCTCGTCTGATTGTGACGTGCGTTTCTCTCCCTGTATATTCCTTGTCACTGCCCGTCTGTGTGTGACGTGCGTTTCTCTCCCTGTATATTCCTTGTCATTGCCCGCCTGATTGTGACGTGCGTTTCTCTCGCTGTATATTCCTTGTCATTGCCCGTCTGTGTGTGACGTGCGTTTCTCTCGCTGTATATTCCTTGTCATTGCCCGTCTGATTGTGACGTGCGTTTCTCTCCCTGTATATTCCTTGTCATTGTCCGCCTGTGTGTGACGTGCGTTTCTCTCCCTGTATATTCCTTGTCATTGTCCGCCTGATTGTGACGTGCGTTTCTCTCCCTGTATATTCCTTGTCATTGTCCGCCTGTGTGTGACGTGCGTTTCTCTCCCTGTATATTCCTTGTCATTGCCCGTCTGTGTGTGACGTGTGTTTCTCTCCCTGTATATTCCTTGTCATTGCCTGTCTGTGTGTGACGTGCGTTTCTCTCCCTGTATATTCCTTGTCATTGTCCGCCTGTGTGTGACGTGCGTTTCTCTCCCTGTATATTCCTTGTCATTGCCCGTCTGTGTGTGACGTGCGTTTCTCTCCCTGTATATTCCTTGTCATTGCTCGTCTGTGTGTGACGTGCGTTTCTCTCCCTGTATATTCCTTGTCATTGCCCGCCTGATTGTGACGTGCGTTTCTCTCCCTGTATATTCCTTGTCATTGCCCGCCTGATTGTGACGTGCGTTTCTCTCCCTGTATATTCCTTGTCATTGTCCGCCTGTGTGTGACGTGCGTTTCTCTCCCTGTATATTCCTTGTCATTGCCCGTCTGTGTGTGACGTGCGTTTCTCTCCCTGTATATTCCTTGTCATTGCACGTCTGTGTGTGACGTGCGTTTCTCTCCCTGTATATTCCTTGTCATTGCCCGCCTGATTGTGACGTGCGTTTCTCTCCCTGTATATTCCTTGTCATTGCCCGCCTGATTGTGACGTGCGTTTCTCTCCCTGTATATTCCTTGTCATTGCTCGTCTGATTGTGACGTGCGTTTCTCTCCCTGTATATTCCTTGTCATTGCTCGTCTGTGTGTGACGTGCGTTTCTCTCCCTGTATATTCCTTGTCATTGCTCGTCTGTGTGTGACGTGCGTTTCTCTCGCTGTATATTCCTTGTCATTGCCCGTCTGTGTGTGACGTGCGTTTCTCTCGCTGTATATTCCTTGTCATTGCCCGTCTGTGTGTGACGTGCGTTTCTCTCGCTGTATATTCCTTGTCATTGCCCGTCTGATTGTGACGTGCGTTTCTCTCCCTGTATATTCCTTGTCATTGCTCGCCTGATTGTGACGTGCGTTTCTCTCCCTGTATATTCCTTGTCATTGCTCGTCTGATTGTGACGTGCGTTTCTCTCCCTGTATATTCCTTGTCATTGTCCGCCTGATTGTGACGTGCGTTTCTCTCCCTGTATATTCCTTGTCATTGCTCGTCTGATTGTGACGTGCGTTTCTCTCCCTGTATATTCCTTGTCATTGCCCGTCTGTGTGTGACGTGCGTTTCTCTCCCTGTATATTCCTTGTCATTGCTCGTCTGATTGTGACGTGTGTTTCTCTCCCTGTATATTCCTTGTCATTGCTCGTCTGTGTGTGACGTGCGTTTCTCTCCCTGTATATTCCTTGTCATTGCCTGTCTGTGTGTGACGTGCGTTTCTCTCCCTATATTTTCCTTGTCATTGCTCGTCTGATTGTGACGTGCGTTTTTCTCCCTGTATATTCCTTGTCATTGCTCGTCTGATTGTGACGTGCGTTTCTCTCCCTGTATATTCCTTGTCATTGCCCGTCTGATTGTGACGTGCGTTTCTCTCCCTGTATATTCCTTGTCATTGCCCGTCTGATTGTGACGTGCGTTTCTCTCCCTGTATATTCCGTGTCATTGCCTGTCTGTGTGTGACGTGCGTTTCTCTCCCTGTATATTCCTTGTCATTGCCCGTCTGATTGTGACGTGCGTTTCTCTCCCTGTATATTCCTTGTCATTGCCCGTCTGTGTGTGACGTGCGTTTCTCTCCCTGTATATTCCTTGTCATTGCTCGTCTGATTGTGACGTGCGTTTCTCTCCCTGTATATTCCTTGTCATTGCTCGCCTGATTGTGACGTGCGTTTCTCTCCCTGTATATTCCTTGTCATTGCTCGTCTGTGTGTGACGTGCGTTTCTCTCGCTGTATATTCCTTGTCATTGCCCGTCTGTGTGTGACGTGCGTTTCTCTCGCTGTATATTCCTTGTCATTGCCCGTCTGTGTGTGACGTGCGTTTCTCTCCCTGTATATTCCGTGTCATTGCTCGTCTGATTGTGACGTGCGTTTCTCTCCCTGTATATTCCTTGTCATTGCTCGCCTGATTGTGACGTGCGTTTCTCTCGCTGTATATTCCTTGTCATTGCTCGTCTGATTGTGACGTGCGTTTCTCTCCCTGTATATTCCGTGTCATTGCCCGTCTGATTGTGACGTGCGTTTCTCTCCCTGTATATTCCGTGTCATTGCCTGTCTGTGTGTGACGTGCGTTTCTCTCCCTGTATATTCCTTGTCATTGCCCGCCTGATTGTGACGTGCGTTTCTCTCGCTGTATATTCCTTGTCATTGCTCGTCTGATTGTGACGTGCGTTTCTCTCGCTGTATATTCCTTGTCATTGCCCGCCTGATTGTGACGTGCGTTTCTCTCCCTGTATATTCCTTGTCATTGCCCGTCTGATTGTGACGTGCGTTTCTCTCCCTGTATATTCCTTGTCATTGCTCGTCTGATTGTGACGTGCGTTTCTCTCCCTGTATATTCCGTGTCATTGCCCGCCTGATTGTGACGTGCGTTTCTCTTCCTGTATATTCCTTGTCATTGCCCGTCTGATTGTGACGTGTGTTTCTCTCCCTGTATATTCCTTGTCATTGCCCGTCTGTGTGTGACGTGCGTTTCTCTCCCTGTATATTCCTTGTCATTGCCCGCCTGATTGTGACGTGCGTTTCTCTCGCTGTATATTCCTTGTCATTGCTCGTCTGATTGTGACGTGCGTTTCTCTCCCTGTATATTCCTTGTCATTGCTCGTCTGATTGTGACGTGCGTTTCTCTCCCTGTATATTCCTTGTCACTGCCCGTCTGTGTGTGACGTGCGTTTCTCTCCCTGTATATTCCTTGTCATTGCCCGCCTGATTGTGACGTGCGTTTCTCTCGCTGTATATTCCTTGTCATTGCCCGTCTGTGTGTGACGTGCGTTTCTCTCGCTGTATATTCCTTGTCATTGTCCGCCTGTGTGTGACGTGCGTTTCTCTCCCTGTATATTCCTTGTCATTGCCCGTCTGATTGTGACGTGCGTTTCTCTCCCTGTATATTCCTTGTCATTGCCCGTCTGATTGTGACGTGCGTTTCTCTCGCTGTATATTCCTTGTCATTGCCCGTCTGTGTGTGACGTGCGTTTCTCTCGCTGTATATTCCTTGTCATTGTCCGCCTGTGTGTGACGTGCGTTTCTCTCCCTGTATATTCCTTGTCATTGCCCGTCTGATTGTGACGTGCGTTTCTCTCCCTGTATATTCCTTGTCATTGCCCGCCTGATTGTGACGTGCGTTTCTCTCGCTGTATATTCCTTGTCATTGCTCGTCTGATTGTGACGTGCGTTTCTCTCCCTGTATATTCCGTGTCATTGCCCGCCTGATTGTGACGTGCGTTTCTCTTCCTGTATATTCCTTGTCATTGCCCGTCTGATTGTGACGTGTGTTTCTCTCCCTGTATATTCCTTGTCATTGCCCGTCTGTGTGTGACGTGCGTTTCTCTCCCTGTATATTCCTTGTCATTGCCCGCCTGATTGTGACGTGCGTTTCTCTCGCTGTATATTCCTTGTCATTGCTCGTCTGATTGTGACGTGCGTTTCTCTCCCTGTATATTCCTTGTCATTGCTCGTCTGATTGTGACGTGCGTTTCTCTCCCTGTATATTCCTTGTCACTGCCCGTCTGTGTGTGACGTGCGTTTCTCTCCCTGTATATTCCTTGTCATTGCCCGCCTGATTGTGACGTGCGTTTCTCTCGCTGTATATTCCTTGTCATTGCCCGTCTGTGTGTGACGTGCGTTTCTCTCGCTGTATATTCCTTGTCATTGCCCGTCTGTGTGTGACGTGCGTTTCTCTCCCTGTATATTCCTTGTCATTGCCCGTCTGATTGTGACGTGCGTTTCTCTCCCTGTATATTCCTTGTCATTGTCCGCCTGTGTGTGACGTGCGTTTCTCTCCCTGTATATTCCTTGTCATTGTCCGCCTGATTGTGACGTGCGTTTCTCTCCCTGTATATTCCTTGTCATTGTCCGCCTGTGTGTGACGTGCGTTTCTCTCTCTGTATATTCCTTGTCATTGCCCGTCTGTGTGTGACGTGCGTTTCTCTCCCTGTATATTCCTTGTCATTGCTCGTCTGTGTGTGACGTGCGTTTCTCTCCCTGTATATTCCTTGTCATTGCCCGCCTGATTGTGACGTGCGTTTCTCTCCCTGTATATTCCTTGTCATTGCTCGTCTGTGTGTGACGTGCGTTTCTCTCCCTGTATATTCCTTGTCATTGCTCGTCTGTGTGTGACGTGCGTTTCTCTCCCTGTATATTCCTTGTCATTGCCCGCCTGATTGTGACGTGCGTTTCTCTCCCTGTATATTCCTTGTCATTGCCCGTCTGTGTGTGACGTGTGTTTCTCTCCCTGTATATTCCTTGTCATTGCCTGTCTGTGTGTGACGTGCGTTTCTCTCCCTGTATATTCCTTGTCATTGCCCGTCTGTGTGTGACGTGCGTTTCTCTCCCTGTATATTGCCATTTCATTGCCTGTTTGCGTTTCTCTCCCGTATCTCGGCTGTGAAACGCGTCACACTTCTCGGCAGACTTGGCTCAGGTTTGATAAGTTTTCTCCAGCAGCAGAAATAGGTTATTTCAGTCAAAGACAATTAAAAACTTTTGCGGTGTTCTTTGTTTCTCTCTCCGGTGAACCCGGAGCGTTTTCGCATTTGCAATTCATGTGGCCTCGGTGTTCGCAGCAATTTGCATACTGTGAAGACTTTCAACACGTTTTTTTCACCAGAACTTGTTTGTTCTGAAATAGCATTTGCAAGGCAGCAGTTGCCACCTGCAAACATGGCGCTCTCTCTCGCGAACGCGTGACTTCAGCGCCTATCAGCACAGCAGCGGAACGTGATCAGATGAACGCGGTCACCTGTGCGTTGTCAACATCGCGCCATGCTGTGATCCTCAGCGATTGTCTGTGCTTCATCCTCTGCTGGCGCAGTGTGTGAGAGCCGCTCTTGCCTCCTGCCAGCCTGACTGCTGCTTCCCTCTATTCAGAGGACCTTGGAAGTCCGCGGAGCTCTCGCTCTACTCGTTCCGGGGCTGCTTGTCTCTCATCCTCCCCCCTCCCTCCCATCTCTCCATGTTTCTCTATAGATTCCAGTGAGGCTTATTGGCAGGACAGAGTCAGGACTGGTGCACACCTACAGTGCTGCTGAGCGCTTTTCAAATCGCTAAAGCTAAAAATATATATTTTTAAGCGTGAAGTGTTTAGAAAAAGGGCTCTTTAAATCTGGCCAAAAACTAAAATCAAAGAAAAGCAGATGGTTGGCACTACAGTGAAATGGCATGCACGCATCAGCTACGGCAACAGGCAGTTTGCACAGGAGGACTACACATACACCTCTTCTCTAGACCTTTTCAGCGTGCTCAAGCAACAACATCAAATGGCAAGCAGACAAAGATAGCAGGAAAGCTGGCACTGCTGCAAGTGTTCAATTTATTGTAGCAAAGATAAAGTGCAAACATGCAACATCTTGCAAAAAGTTTTGGCATGAAATAAACACATACCCTGGTGAGAAGAGGCGTGGAGGGTGGTGGGTGCTGGGCACAGGATGCCTGACGGCCGTTTCGCGCTAAACAGCGCTTCTACGGAGCCTCAGCAGCAGTGCCAGCTTTCCTGCTATCTTTGTCTGCTTGCCAAAAACTAAAATCGCCCCCCAAAAAGCGCTTACAAAACGCCTGCACAAAAACGCAGCGCACAGGTGAGCGTCGAGAGCCGCTAAGAAAAATCACAAAAGGCTGGCGCCAGTGATTTTGATTTTAGATGTAAACAAAGCCTGATTAAGCTCTCAAACTGTGGAACTACAGAGCCCAGCCTCGGACGCTTGCTGGGATTTGTAGTCTCCCAATAAAAGGCTGTTTGAGCAGATCTGTTGGTTTTTCCCGTATTCCTGGCGGTAAAGCGACGCGCTCTCCGTGTTTCTTCTCAGTGACTCCCCTGATCTCCCCCGGGACTTGCCGCTTTGTATGACGCGTGCGTCGCATTACCTCGCCTCTATTGACACTTCCTGAAAGCGAATGTTAATGGCGGTGCAGAGCTGCCAATCACGTGTGTGTAAGGCTAAACTATGCACAGAACTGTTCAAAAGTCCCAGTTCAGGCTCCGCTTTTTAATATGCAGAATAGAACATTAATTATGCATAAAATGTGGTCGGCGGAAAAACTTTGTTGTTTTTGCAAAAGTAACAAAAATAAAAAAAAATAAAAAACAGAGAAAATACCGGCTTCACTATATCATGATCCTGATATCTTCTTCAGCGACCCACAGCCGCCTGCACACTTCCTGTCAGTCTGACCACTTCCCCATGAACATGCAGGTGGGATTGTGATTGGTCTGTCAGGTGCTCCTCCCTACCCCCTGACTGATAGCCTATCACAACGTGTACGTTAAAAAGGGGCGCTGGGAAAAAAGGGCGCGGGGTTTTAAACGATAAACATGGATAACGGTTAAAAATATAATGTACTATATTTCGTTTAAAAATAATTTTTTATAAAGTTATAAATCATTAAATAATGTTCATGAAATCGGCAATTGTGAAAGCGTTAATCTTCCGTTTAAAAAGTGAAACGTATAATAACGTTTAAAAAAAAATTAGTAAGTAACCCTCCCTGTACCTACCCATAACCCCTAGACCCCCGTATTGGTGCCTAAACCTAAGACCCCCCTGTGATAAGCATTTCAAAAACATATTGTGCGGTTTTTCGTTTAAAAATAATGTTAAAAAAAAAAAAAAAAAATTGTACTGTTTTTCGTTTAAAAATAATGTTTGAAAAAATATTGTACTGTTTTTCGTTTAAAAATATTAAAAAATGTATAAATCATTAAAGTGAACCAGAGACGAAGCACCCTTGTGTATTTTACCATAGAAATCAGTGGGAACATTAGAGAAAACATTTACCATGCTCTCTGTTCCATCCTCACTGCTAAAAGTGTCTGTTATCTAGCTGAGATAAGAATCCCGGACTGAGCATTGATTCTGGCTTTGCTATAATGACTCAGCTATAATGATTCCTGAGCAAAGCCAGCAGGGGGCAGGCTTGGACTTGAAGACAGCAAAGAACACAGTCTCAGCTATAATTATTCTGTAGCAAAGCCAGACCAACTGCTTAGTCGGGATTCTTATCTTAGAGGTGATAACAGGCAAATTAAACAGAGAACAATGTAACAAAGAGCAGATTAGGTGTTTACTGTCATGTTCCCACTGATTTATAAGGTAAAATACATGAGGTTGCTTCATCTCTGGTTCTCTTTAAATAATGTGTAATCATGAGAAGCAGTAATAAAACATGAAGTCTCCGGGTGCCGCTTTTAAAACGTTATTTTTCTCCGGCGCCCTTTTTTCCTATCGGGCGCCCATTAAATAATATTTATTATGGGAGTGAATGGCGGCGCCCGATTTGTCCACTAGCCTCCTGCGCCCTTTTTTACTGTTACCTATCACAACTGCCAGTCTGTAGAATGAAGGCGTGGCCTCAGGATGACTGGGAGGGGAAATAAGTGTGTGCTCTACAGCGCCCTCTGTCTTTACAAGTCACTAACAGCAACAACCTATATGCTGTACAGAAAATTCTGTAACCTTTTCCCGTCCATTTACGTAGCGGAGGTGATTAAATCTGGCCAATTAGGTCATTTGTTTTTGTGCTTGCATATATATTATTATTATTATTATCATTATTATCATCATTTAGTATATACCGTACATCTCTCTCTCTATATATCCTATACAATAAAACCTAACTGTCCCTGCGTACACTCCTGTCCCTGTGTCTGTGGGTTTGCACTACTACGCATGTGCCACACGGACAGCCGTTGGGACAGGAGGACGGGGCCAGGGAGCCGTGTGGGCGTGTGCGCGGGCAGGCGGGTGCGCGTGCATGCTCACTGACATGCGGCAGTGGCGGCGAGGAGAGAGAAAATTAGAGCACGTTAGACCGCTTAGGTCTACTAGTATGATGAAAAATAAACTCCCAGGAGAAAAAAATGAATTAAATAAGGGCCACACCGCAGTAAATAAAAAAAAAAAAAAAACAGAAGAGGCCTTGTCTCCTTTCCCCACTATGATTCCATTAATATCAGTTTATGTATGTTGTAGCGTTGGACAGCGGACATGGCAGTGGTCGCTGTGAAGCCTCCTCGCCCCGTGAGCGTCGGGCAGTTTGATGTCACAGAATCGCAGGTAGCCGCGTGCAGTGCCGGCGTTTCATGTGCAGCTGTTTGTGGCGATGCCTGACGCCGCTCTCCACAGCTCCATCCACCCCGCCTGAATGAATAATACATCAAAATAGATGGCTTCAATGCGGTGTGTCAGTAACAGAGCAATCTGCGGCATCTATCACCACATAATGGCGGGATTGAACTTGAGTATGAAATGCCGCTCTGTCCTGACTGATGTTGATTCTTGTGAAAATGATGATGGAACGCGGCCGTATTCTGGGAGAATCGCTCTGCAGCTGTTGTGTGAGGGAATGTCGCCATCCACCGCACATCCACTATTGTGTCCGCTCAGCTAAGCGCTTGTTGTGATGGTCCGATCTACAGCCCGCCTAACAACAAGACGCTGACATTCAGAAGCCCCGCCTAGCATCACGACGCCAACATTCTGAGCCCCCGCCTAACAACACGACGCCTACATTCTGAGAACACGCCTAACAACACGACTCCGACATTCTGAGAACCCGTCTAACAACACGCCGCCGACATTCTGAGCCCCCGCCTAACAACACGACGCCGACATTCTGAGAACCCGTCTAACAACACGCCGCCGACATTCTGAGCCCCCGCCTAACAACACGACCCCGACATTCTGAGTCCCCGCCTAACAACACGACCCCGACATTCTGAGCCCCCGCCTAACAACACGACGCCAACATTGTGAGAACCCGCCTAACAACACGACCCCGACATTCTGAGAACCCGCCTAACACGACGCCGACATTCTGAGAACCCGCCTAACACGACGCTGACATTCTGAGAACCCGCCTAACAACACGCCGCCGACATTCTGGGGCCCCGCCTAACATGACGCCGACATTCTGAGCTCCCGCCTATCAACACGACGCTGACATTCTGAGCCCCCGCCTAACAACACGACGCTGACATTCTGAGCCCCCGCCTAACAACACGACCCCGACATTCTGAGCCCCCGCCTAACAACATGACGCCGACATTCTGAGCCCCCGCCTAACACCACCACCCCGACATTCTGAGCCCCCGCCTAACAACACGACGCCGACATTCTGAGAACCCGCCTAACAACACGACACCTACATTCTGAGCCCCCGCCTATCAACACGATGGCGACATTATGAGAACCCGCCTAACAACAAGACCCCGACATTCTGAGCCCCCGCCTAACAACACGACCCCGACATTCTGAGCCCCCGCCTAACAACACGACGCCGACATTCTGAGTCCCCGCCTAACAACACGACGCCGACATTCTGAGTCCCCGCCTAACAACACGCCGCCGACATTCTGAGCCCCCGCCTAACACAACGCTGACATTCTGAGCCCCCGCCTAACACAACGCTGACATTCTGAGCCCCCGCCTAACAACACGACTCTGACATTCTGAGCCCCCGCCTAACAACACGACTCTGACATTCTGAGCCCCCGCCTAACAACACGACGCTGACATTCTGAGCCCCCGCCTAACAACATGACGCTGACATTCTGAGCCCCCGCCTATCAACACGCCGCTGACATTCTGAGCCCCGCCTAACAACACGACCCCGACATTCTGAGTCCCCCGCCTAACAACACGACCCCGACATTCTGAGTCCCCGCCTAACACGACCCCGACATTCTGAGCCCCGCCTAACAACACGACCCCGACATTCTGAGTCCCCGCCTAACACGACGCCGACATTCTGAGCCCCCGCCTAACAACACGACGCCGACATTCTGATTCTCAGGAATCATTATAGCGGAGTCTGTCTTCTCTGATGTATTTTCAAGCCCAAGCCTGCCCCCTTCTGGCTCTGCTATAATGACTCAGCTATAATTATTTCCTGCAAAGCCAGACTGAATGCTCAGTCAGGGATTTTATCAGGGCTGATAACAAGCAGGCTGAGCAGTGAAGGATGAAACAGAGAGCAGGGTAAATGTTTTCTCTAATGTTCCCACTGATATATATGGTAAAATACATGAGGGTGCTTCGTCTCTGGTTCACTTTAAGAGGGTTGAGTATTGGAGTTGGATTATACATGAGACTGACTTGTAACTGGTATTGTTTAAAATAAATAAATATGGCAGCCTCCATATCCCTCTCACTTCAGTTCCTTTAAGTTGCTGCTCCACGACGGGTTAAAGCGAGGCTTCTGCATAATGGCGTTCCCCTATTTCGTTTTAATTTTATGGCTTTCCCGCTACGCGGCGAGTCTCCAGTCATTAATTCCAGCTTCTAATTTGGAGCCATCAAGGTTATAAAGGGTATGACAGTCATTAGGGGCGAGCGGATTCCGTGGATGAACTGGGAACAATGAGAGTCATCCATATCCACGTCTAATGGATAGCGTTAGTGCGGTAATGAGTCGGCGTCGTTACGGTATAATGGTCGCCGGTGATAATGGGAGTCGTATGACATCTTATCTGTGTATGATCAGCACTCATTATCCCATGCATCAAATCTCTCATCCAAATCTCTCCCAGATTAAACGTTAGATAACGGAGAGTGCGGCGGAGGAGGATCAATCAGAAAACGTCAGCCCGAGGACTAAAGAGTACCTGTGGTGCCAGGAGATGGCTAGAGGGCGGGGCTTATGCTGCCTTGTGTTGTTATTACTCAGAAGGGTTTGGTGTACTTTGGAAGGATGGGTTTTTTGTTATGTCTATCTGGGCTTTTGTGTTTGGATCTGGTCTTTAGATTTTGTGAGTTCACCTCAGCCACGATAAGCATTTGTTTGTGAGCTGTATTTGAGAGAGGGGCATTGTGGGTAACAGGAAGTGATTGGTGCTTGCATCCCTGCATTATTTTCTTGGAGAAAAGCTGTAATAGTCAGTAGCATACATACAGGCCATTGGAGAAGGTCAGTGAGATGCAAATAATTTTGGCTGGCAATAGCATGTAAATTATACATAACGTGGAATGGGGACAGAATTGACAAGCTGTGCGTAGGACTGCCCCTTTTCCATGCTGCATACAATTTGCATTCAGTCTGCATACAAGCCAGCTGCTTAACTGGCAGTTGGTCTATTAACCAGCTTCTCATAATCCTTGCTTGGCTACATTCTATTCCCTTTGTGGGTCTTTCGGAAGATTTTTGGATTGTTGAAAGGATTTTGCGCTTCCTCTTATTCACATTGCAAGAGGCGTGTCCTTCTGCTGTCAACAGGAAGGGGAAATCCAGAGGACACAGGAAGGACAAACCGGAGGACAGGACACAGGAAGGGGAAACTGGAGGACACAGGAAGGGGAATCCGGAGGCCACAGGAAGGGGAATCTGGAGGACATAGGAAGGGGAAACTAGATGACACAGGAAGTGGAATCAAGAGGACACAGGAAGGACAAACCGGAGGACACAGGAAGGGAAACCGGAGGGCACAGGAAGTGGAATCCGGAGGCCACGGGAAGGGGAAACCGGAGGACACGGGAAGGGAAACCGGAGGACAAAGGAAGGGGAAACTAGATGACACAGGAAGTGGAATCCAGAGGACACAGGAAGGACAAACCGGAGGACAGGACACAAGAAGGGAAACCGGAGGACACAGGAAGTGGAATCCGGAGGCCAAAGGAAGAGGAAACCGGAGGAAACAGGAAGGGTAAACCGGAGGACAAAAGAAGGGTGAAGCCATTGTGACGATAACCCAGGACACGTGATGGAAATAGATAAAAACAGAAATATAACATAAAAAAACTTAATTCAAAGCATTTTATTGGGGTTCAGAAGCCTTCGAGCAAAGTCCATAGAAACCATTTTCTCTTTTGAGAGCTTTGTTGGTCAATGCTGAGAATACTGCTGCATTAAATGACGATACTACTTGTGTATGAAGCCGTATTGGGATGATCTGTTGGTGGCAAAACCTTATACAGCCAATCCTGTTCTCATGATAGCAGGAAGAAGGCTTCTGTCCATTTCCTGGAGCTGAACCGAGAAGTTCCTCCACTCCACCACACATACGGGACTATCTGCAATGTCTGCTACCCAGTACCCACCCTGCCAGTCTCTGATGCTCCATAGATCCTCAGATCTTCCATGCAAATTACAACTCCTCAGGGTTTCCAGTGGTGCCCAGTGATGGTCACATTGGAGAGGGAGGGGCACTTTTCACAAAGGACCCTTTGAAAAGCCCCCAGACCAGAGGGAGGAAGCAATGTCTGATCCTCCAACTCTGGGATAGAGGATACTGGAATGTATGGTGCACTATTGGAGATACCGGAAACTATTGTAGTTATTGAAACGTATAGCTCACTATGGGAGATACTGGAGCCTACGGCACACAATTGGAGGCAGTGGAACATGGTGGCACAATAACGGGGATACTGGAATGTTGGGCACAAAACCCGGGATACTGGAATGTGGGTCCACTATTTGAAATACTAGAATGTGCCGTGCATTAGAAGGGGATGCTGGAACATACGCCACGTTTAGCGGGACATTGGCACAAGTGGCACATTAGTCGAGATCCTGGGAAGCCAGCACATCTTCACATGTGTGGCCAGAGTTATCTTTTTTCACATCAGATTGTCTTTCTTTGAACAATAGGCGAGCCTGAACTGGCCTGTTTTTATTGTGCTGTATTATTTTCTTGCCGCAATTCTAATTTTAGAGCATAAAAGATTTATTCCTGAGTGCGCAGTTGCCCCCCCCCCCCCCCCCCCCCGCCTCTCTTTTGTGATTCATTTCCCCTTGTAAAAATGTAATCCAGTGTTGCCGTAATGATCCAGCAGTTTATTCGCTTATAAATTCTGCTTTCATCAGACGGTTGTTTTGCTGCTGTTTTGTCAGATAATAACGCCACTTTCTGCCTTTTATGAAGCGCGCTCGGCCCCACCAAGATCAAACGCGGCGTTTTACTTGCTAACGAGGAGACCTGTAATGCTTTGCCAGGCCGGTGAGAGCTGTCATCTCCTCATCTGCATACACAAAGCATTGTGTACCTCGCAAGGCTTTCAAGTGCCTTATCCATTATTACGCACCACCAAAGTTCCTAACAAGTTTATGAAAACTTTTCAGCAAAGCCATCGGGGAACACCCCGAAACATCTGGGCTTGCCGAGGATGGGCAGAGTACAAAATGGCTGCCCCATCAGGGGTGACATCTTGTTTGTTCAAGCTCCTCCCTCATGCATGGTTACATGTCACAGAGATCTGGAAGTAGCCTGACTTCCTCTTTTCCTGCCTGCTCCGTTTTCCAGCTCCATTCTTCAGGGTTGGGTCGCACTTGAGGCCGTGGAAAACCAGCAGCGTTTTCCTGGGGTCGAATCTGCATTCTGAGAGCAGCTGAATGTCAGCAATAGGCAATCACAGGTGTTGGGCGATAAAACATTGCCGGATTTTTTTCTCCCCACTGCGGAAAATCGCACACTGTTCCCAATGGACTGCGATCGTACGTTGGGGAGAATTATGTGCATTTTCTTTGCTGTTTGTACAATGCAAGTGTGAAATCATACATACAGTTAAATAATTTGTATTGTAATGTTAAAACCATATAAATCGCATCTATAAGCCGCATGTAACTGTTCTGTAATAAGACAAAGCTAGTCACCTGTGATCTCAAGGCATTATGGGAGAGTGATGTCATCATGTAAAGTTTGTTTTCAGCCTATTGACATAAATGGGGTACATCATGAGAGGGAAGGTCCCTACCCAAACCCTATCAGCAAGCCCAATATGGCTGCCTCAGTCATGAAACCTTTACAAAACCAAGCAAATCTTTGTGTTTGGAGGCCTCCTCAGAGATTCTTATGTACGGTTTTATTTTTGGGGTCGTTTCACAGTTCTGAAAGTTGTGGGGTTCAGCGTAGAGTCCACATGAGCAGCAGGAACAATCAGCTGTTTCCTGTGAAATTCTTGCTCGACCTCAGTAGAACAGGCCTATCAAGCTTCCATTTCTGGTGGTTCCGGCCATGATTTGGGCCCGTTACTTGTCCACGTTCTCCGCTGCTTTATGTCTGCCGAGAAATATCGAGGGATTGGAAGGAGACACGTCAGAGATTTCATATATACCTTCAAAAAGCTCTTTTATTGCACTAAGCTGTTTAGAGGAAGCAGCAAATCTTCAAGGCCCGTTCTGTTGCCTCAGAAGATGGGTTGGGGGGGCGAGCCCATGATGCCGGTGGTCTTATCTTGGGAGGCCAGGCATCTTATAGCGGCAGGGGGGAAAGGTCACCGGACCGAGCCAACAGTCAAAAGTATCTATAGCGCGTGTGAAAACAGCGGGAGAGAGATCGCCTTATCTGCGTCCGTAAGGCGATTATCTTATCAAACGCTGTAAAATGTTATGGCGACTGGTTACTAAACTCTACCGGTGAATTTAACTCTGCGCTGTCATGGTTTTCCACTCATTCCTGGAGCTGTGGGAGAACTCCGCACAGACACGAAAGTCTCCAGTCCAGCTGTAGCTTCATTCAGAAACTCTTACATTAAAGCCCCGCCCAGAAGAGGGTGTTCCCTTCAGCCCTACACATTGGCCTCAATTCACTAAGCTTTATCAAACATTTTATCAAACGTTTGATAATTTACCTCATGGGTTAAATCTAATTTTGAATTCACTGATGTGTTATATATTTATCAAATGTTTAATTAATAAAACATTCAATAAATCTGTAACACCTTAGTGAATTCAAAATTAGATTTTACCCATGAGGTCAATTATCAAACGTTTGATAAAGTGTTTGATAAATCTTAGTGAATTGAGGCCATATTGTCTAGAATGATGGAAAACCTTATCATATAAGCACGTATAAACAGTTATTCCACAGGGTTCCTATGAGAGGCTGGACAATGGGTGTGTCCTGTCTGTGGATCAATGGATTCCTCCAGGTGTGGAAAATGAGTAACAAGGACTCCTGTGCAGTATATTAAACTCCACAAAAGAGGACAGTTTGTGGACAGTGTGTACTCCACAGAGAGGGAACAGACCTGTGGCTGGTAGAGGCAGTTACTGCTGCAGTTGGTTTGCTGGAAACTGTTCAGGAAAGATGCGTTTATAATAACACTAATTGTATACTTTGCTGTCCAGTTATATGAGAGACACGTAGACGCTGCTGATCCCAACAGTGATGATCATCCAGCCTGAGTACCGCGCCTGGCACAAGAACGCCGGACAGGAGTGTCGTCCTAAATGCAGGGAAGTGGCAGATCGTTATCAGCTGCAGCACATGTCCAGAAAGCAATGCTGCAGCCTTCACTCCACCACACCGGGCGGAGCCAATTAAACCACGCCTTGTAGGCTAGGCAGCACATGTCCAGAAACACGTCACCACACCGGGCGGAGCCAATTAAACCACGCCTTGTAGGCTAGGCAGCACATGTCCAGAAAGCAAGGCCACAGCCTTCACTTCACCACACTGGGCGGAGCCAATTAAACCACACCTTGTAGGCTAGGCAGCACATGTCCAGAAAGCAAGGCCACAGCCTTCACTTCACCACACTGGGCGGAGCCAATTAAACCACGCCTTGTAGGCTAGGCAGCACATGTCCAGAAAGCACCACACTGGGTGGAGCCAATTAAACCACGCCTTGCAGGCTAGGCAGTCATCACAGTGGGTGGGGCTAAGCAAACTACATCTTGTAGGCCCAGCAGCCACCACAGTGGGTGGAGCCAATCATACCAGGCAATCACAAGTGTGGGTGGAGCCAATGAAACCGCGCCTTGTCAGCCAGGCAGTCGTCACAGTGTGTGGAGCCAATCAAACCATGTCTTGTAGACCCTGCAGTCACCACAGAGGCTGGAGCCAATCAAATGCAGATGTGTGCATGCTGATTTTACCCCTGCAATGGTTCCGATATGACCCACACTATAAATAAATACATATATACATATATATATATATATATATATATATATATATATATATATATATATATATATATATATATATATATATATATATATATATATATATATCTTCAGCCAGGCATATGGCAAGTGGTTAATTAACTGTTGGACTGACCTATCTCCTGGATGCATATAGTTTGCATTATTATTGGCATCTCCTTAACCTGCCTGGCGTTCTATTAAGATCGCCAGGCAGGCTGCGGGAGGGTTTTTTTTTAATAAAAAAAAAACTATTTCATGCAGCCAACTGAAAGTTGGCTGCATGAAAGCCCACTAGAGGGCGCTCCGGAGGCGATCTTCCGATCGCCTCCGGCGCCCAGAATAAACAAGGAAGGCCGCAATGAGCGGCCTTCCTTGTTTTGCTTATATCGTCGCCATAGCGACGAGCGGAGTGACGTCATCGACGTCAGCCGACGTCCTGACGTCAGCCGCCTCCGATCCAGCCCTTAGCGCTGGCCGGAACTTTTTGTTCCGGCTGCGCAGGGCTCAGGCGGCTAGGGGGGCCCTCTTTCGCCGCTGCTCGCGGCGAATCGCCGCAGAGCGGCGGCGATCAGGCAGCACACGCGGCTGGCAAAGTGCCGGCTGCGTGTGCTGCTTTTTATTTCAGCCAAATCGGCCCAGCAGGGCCTGAGCGGCAGCCATCGGCGGTACTGGACGAGCTGAGCTCGTCCAGACCGCCCAGCAGGTTAAAGGACACCCAAAGCGAAAATAAACGAATGAAGTAACCGATTGGATCTATCCTCCTTCTCCTAAAATTGACTTTTTAAGATATTCCACAGTTTTATTTTATGTTCAAATCTACTTTTTAAGTTTTAACTGTTTTATTGTTTTTGCTCAATGACACATTCATTGAAATATGCCAGAGCTAAAATCTATGAACTATTGACCCTTTTTATCTCTTTCCTGATCTCAGAAGCCATTTTCTGCTAGGAAAGTGTTTTATAGTTGGAATTTCTTATCAGTGAGGGTCACACTGTAGTCACTTCCTGTCTGAGTCAGGCCTGAGTCAGCCACTTACATACCTGATATTTACCTCTTTCAGGCAGAGAAAGAAAGAAAGGAACACAGCCTAGTTATTAGTGTGCTAGGCACTGTACATACACATGTCTATCTCATCATGTCACATGTCACTTCGGGTAGCCTTTAATCATCTGGAGATTATTGCATTATATTTTATTGTGAGCTGTACAATATAATTTTTTATGTTCGACTGTATTATTTTATGCCTTATATCTATACTTAGTTAATGCTTCCCTATTGTATGTTGTAGCTAATCAGATCATGTAAAAAAATAAAATACATACTGTGTGTGTGTGTGCGTGCGTGCGTGCGTGTGTGTGTATTTTAAATTAAACTTTATATATATATATATATATATATATATATATATATATATATATATATATATATTATATATATATATTACTATTATATTAATTAGAGTGCACTGTACAGGATTTTTTTTTCTAGTAACATAACATAATTGAAGAGCGTAATACATTTGATGTATTTCTGTGATGGAGTATTACCTTGTACTGTGATATATTATAAATAAATGTATGATGCAACATTATAAATTCCCTTTAGAATTCTGTTTTCTAAAATGTCACTGTTCGGTTGTACATGATCTCAGCGTCGGAAATCCTACTTAGATTTATAAAACATTCAAAAGGCAGCATGAAATATAGATGAAAGCGTAATACATGACTGTTTTATTATGTTTTTTTACTTATTTTATTTATTTAGCGCACTTTTATATCCCAGAATTCCTGTGGGCCGCAGCGTGACAGGTGATTACGGGCCGGTATCAACGCGGTACGCGGGTTCCGGTGCTCAGTCGGGAGTATGTTGACCTGGGATTCATTCGGAATAAAGTTGGGGGAGATGAAATAAATCTGATCTCGGCGTCTGATGCCATCTGCAGATTTTTCGATAGGACCAGCAGTTTTCCGCCATGTTCTGGCGATTTGGGACACATTAGGAATATACGGAGATATAAATAGAACTCGCTGCCCGCCGTGGGGACACAGCTGCCAGTAAAGCAATTAACATTTACATTATGGATCGCAACTTTTGTGGAATAACAGGTTTAGTGGGCACCGGAGTGTGGATGTTACTTAACAGATGTCGGAACGTGTCGGCCAGGAAGCTCCGAATGGCGAGGAGAAGTGCGGGGCAAGCAGGCGCCGGTGACTCGGGGGTCTGCAGAGTACTTCGGAGGGCATGGAGAACTTTTGGGGGTCTGCAGAGTACTTCAGGGGCCATGGAGAACTTTTGGGGGTCTGCAGAGTACTTAGGAGGCCATGGAGAACTTTTGGGGGTATGCAGAGTACTTAGGAGGTCATGGAGAACTGGGGGGTCCGCAGAGTACGTGGGGGTCCACGGAAAACTTTCAGTAGATTCAAGTAATTGGGTGAAAAGAAAATGGAATCTTTATTTCCACAAACTTCTCACTGAATTTTAGTATTTGCTACAGTTGGGGATCACTGTGATATTTGTTCTTTAAGTCGCACCATTTGGATACGAAAGTTGTGCATGAAATTGGGAAGCGTGGACATTTATGAATCATGAACTTTGGTCCCCATCCCTAAAAACTTTTCAGGCCGATCCCGTCTGCCAATCGGTACCGCAGGAAGTAGCCAGGAGGATATGAGTAGCATCTTTCCTCCCAGCATCCTCTGCCATGTGTGGAGCTCAGTGGCAGAGGGAGCACACCGGTGAAAGGGGGGGGGGGGGGAGGGGCAGGGCCAGCTGTAGGCCTAGGCCATGGCCTAGGGCACCACAGAAGCAAGGGCACCAAAGCAGCAGGCTAAACTGGTGCAGCATTTGCAATCTTGCAAATGCTGTAATGCAGGGAGATAAGGAGAGCGTCTGATCTCCCTGCTGCCAGCCACCTGTGCAGCGGCCACCTTGCTCTCTGAGCACGTTGGCATTGTGGCTATGGACTTGGGTAGTATTGGAGACGGAGGGGAAGAGGAAGCTTCTGCACTGGAGACGAGCAGAGAAGTGAGTGACACTGACGGCTGCTGCGGTGTGGATGCGAGCTGGCTACCTATACTGAAAGGTGGGGGGGGGGGGGGTAAGGGAGGGATTAAGGGAGTCATCTGGCTACCTATACTGGAGGGAAGGGGGGAGGGGTCATCTGGCTATGTATACTAGAGGAAAGGGGGAGGGGTCACTAGGCTACCTATACTGGAGGGAAGGGGGGAGGGGTCATCTGGCTACCTATACTGGAGGGAAGGG